>NW_007251346.1:163249-238033 GCF_000164805.1 Carlito syrichta | reverse complement strand
TAAGGTTTCTGGTGGGTGGGGGACTCCCCTCCCACATCTGACTTTGTGTATAAAAGACCCATTGTAATTCCCAATAAGACACACATCGCTTCTGCACTAGATTGGAGTTCAGTCTCTTTCTCTCTCCCTCTCTCTCTTTCTCTCTTTCTTCTTCCCCCCAATCGCCGACGCTGTCTCCACCTTTGGGGTACCCTGAACCCGGCTGCAGCTGGACTCCGGCAACCCGCGCCTAATCCAGCTTCTTGATCTTACTCCCAGTTAATCGGAACCACAGGAGACAGAGGAACAAGCCAAATGCCACCCAGGGGAGGCCAACCACCTGACCCCGGATGTGGGACGTGTCCCAAGTACAAGGCCCTGTTTCTCCGACAAACACAGGGCACGGATGAGAAGGAAGGGGACCCTCTCAGCGGAAGGGTACTTGAGAGACACCTGCAGGATGTGCATCTTGTTAGGATCCTGATATGAAGAAACCCAACGGCCATGAGACCTTGTTGGAGACCACTTGGGAGAGCTCCACATGAAAACAGCATGGTGTGGGTGGAAGACAATCAATGCCAGGGGCAAAGCAGCGCTGAGCGGGCTGGGGACTCACAGGGAACTCTGAGCCCCCCTCCCAAACAGCCGTCTCCTCTTCCAGATGTGGCACACTTGCAGCAAGAAAAAGTTAAGACCGGATGCAGTGGCTCAAGCCTGTCATCCCAGCACTTTGGGAGGCCGAGGTGAGGGGACTGCCTGAGCCCACGGGTTCAAGAACAGCCTGGGCACCTTGGCAAGACCTCATCTCTACAATAATTTTTTTAAAAAATTAGCTGGGTGTGGTAGCATGTGCCTGTAGTTCTGGCTACTTGGAAGGCTAAGGCAGAACCATTGCCAGAGCCCAGCAGTTCGAGGCTGGGTGACGGAGTAAGACTCCAACTCAAAAAAAAAAAGAAAAAGAAAAAAGAAAGTTAAAAGCACAGAATAATAGGTGGACTGGCTTTCACCGGGAACACATTCATTTGCAAAGGAAACTATATACTCCCCTAAATGGAAAACTAGTATCATTTGCTGTAAGTAGAAGGTTACCATGAAAACAAGACAATGTTACTGAATTTCACGCAGATACTGTTTCCTGCCAAAGGTGCTGGACCAGAAAACCTGCTCCGTTTCTGTTACAAAGAAGCCCCGCGAGAGAAGCCCGGCACTCCATGTGCCATGCCCCGCCTTCAGGGAGTCCTGGCCCAACAGTCTCTCCTCTCCTCTGCTCCTCTGTCAGGATGGTGACCAGCTAGGGCGGGGTGGATCCACTCCAGCCAACAGACTCAGCCTCCCGCTCACCCCTGCCCGGGGGTGGGGGGAGGGCAGGGCCGGGGCACTCGGCCTCGGCAGCCGCTCCGGCTTTCCGCACCCCGCAACCCAGAAGCCTCAGGGCTGGACACGCAGAAGAAACGGAGGCCCAGGGCAGGGCGGGGTCTCCCCAGCTCACACGGACGAGACTCCAGGGCAGGACCTCTAGGCTGGTGACCACCTGACGTTCCCCTGGCTCACAGGTGCTTGTCGAGAACCCACTGTGCAGAGGCAGGTGGGGGAGGGCAGGGAGGATCGGGGTGACAGAGACAGACGGGGCCAACCCCTGCAGGCAGGCGACAGAGGACAGAAACGCCGGGCAAGGGAACGAGATGATTCCCACGGAAACAAGACTGAATGAGGGGGGGTGGGTGGGCAAGGTGGCCAGGAGGGCCCCTCTGCGGAGGTGGCGCGGGCACGGAGTCCTGATGATGATGCGGGGGAGGGGCAGAGGGCTCCGTGGGCATGTGCAGCCGGCCCTCTGTGACCCCTGGCTCTCTCGGACCCTCCCTTGTGAGCGATTGAGCCTCACAGAACAGTTGCAGGACAGGCACAAAGAGGCCCCGTCTGTCCACCCAGACCCCCCGCTTGCCAGTGCTGCCTCCTGCCCTACACCCAGGCACAGGTGCATGCACACACCCTCGTTCCCCGAAGCTGAGAGCAAGCTCCCCTCCCCAAGCCCCTGCTCCCCCAGCGTGTCCTCCCTGAATACGACATCCTCTGCCCTAGCCACACTACTGTTCAAAACCAGGGCACTGGCGTTCACTCAGCACGGCCGTCTGACCCTCGGGTCTCGCCCAGAGCTGCCGGCGCGCCTCACCACGTCCTCCACGGAGTGACGCCCCGCTTCTCAGGCCTCTCGTGCCCACGCGCGGGGTGACACGTCCCCAGGATGCTTCCCGGGGACGCCTGCGGCCCACGGGGGACAGGCCGCGCGGGGTCGGGGGGACCCCGGCTGCCGTGACCCTCCGACTCAGGGCTGGCAGCGTGGAGCCTGGAGCCCAAGGAGAGGCAGGACCCCTCACACACGCATCAGACCACCGCCCCAACTTGAACCAAGTGGAGAAGGCCAGCAAAGCTGTAAAGTGTAAAAAAGGATCACATAGAAAGGCGGATCCGTTCACGCGTCCTCGTCAAGCTTGGACACAGGCCCTGCAGGGTGTGGGAGGGCCCCAGCCCGGAGACTGCGGCCCCTCAGGAAGGGACCACGCCCACCGCACGCTTCCACCACCCACGGCAGGCCACGCTGGCTTCAGAGCTGGGCGTTTTGACACCGGCACCCCCAAGTTCTGTGCCCGAGGGGAACGCCGTCCTTGTCTCCCCTGTTCCCCACCCCCACCCCAAACCCCAGACACACGAGCTCGCCAGGTGCGGGGACGAACGGTCCCACGATGAGCCTGAGGATGGGTCTTTGTACCCCTTCACAGACGGAGCCAGCGAGGCCCCATCTGGGTTTGCTGGGGTGGCCGTCACGAGGCTCCACAGGCTGGGGGCCCATTTCCTCCCAGCTCTGGAGGCTGCCAGGTCAAGACCAAGGCGCTGGCAGGGCTGGCTTCTTCCGAGGCCTCTCTGCTTGGCCTGCACAAGGCCGTCTTCTCCCTGCGTCTTCACAGGCGTACGGGTTGGGGTCTCCAGAGAAACAGCCAGCAGGACACACGTGTGTCACAGAACGAATGGGCTCAGGTGATGGCAGAAGAGTCTCCCCATGGAGCCTGTTCTGCTCAGGCCGTCAACTGATCAGATGAGGCCTACCCACATCAGGGAGGGCAGTCCGGTTCGCTCAGCCCACTGGCTCAAATGTTACTTTTGTCCAGAAACGCCCTCACAGAAACACCCGGAATCATGTCTGACCAAGCATCTGGGCACCCCGTGGTCCAGTCAGGAGGACACATACAATGAATCATCGCACCTGGTGTTCCTTCTGTGTGTGTCTGTGCTCCAACTTCCTGTTCTAACCAGGACACCAGTCAGAGGGGATTCGGGTCCACCCTAGTCTCCTTGTTTCTCCTTTGTCACCTCTTTCGAGACCCTACTTCCAAATAAGGTCACATTCTAAGGTACTGGGGGTCACAACCGCGACACGTGAATTTGGGGGAGACACGCCCCAGGCCGACAGGCCCTGCCAGGAGAAGGGGCTGAGCTGCAAGCACTCGGGCCAGAACCTTCCCCCACTGAGTCGGCCGGCACGACCTTCCTTCCCCGGGCAGGCAGCCGGTTCCAGCCGAGGGCCGCCGAGAGGTGCCTGGGAGCAAAAGGGCCACGTGGCCAGCGTGCCTCCCAGGGTCAAGCCGGCAACAGCCACAGGCCAGTGGTGATGGTCGGTGAGACCAGAGCTGGGTCGGGACCCAGCAAGGACGCTCCCCTGCTTCAAATCTCCACGAACTTGACACCCATCTGCCTGTCCCACTTGCCACATGGGATCTTGCTGGCACAGAAGGCCAGGGAGGCGGGGAGGCCACCGTGAGAGGCTGGACTGGCCTGGAGCCCACTCACACCGGAGTGCTTGCTTTCGACACGCCCTGGCTACGGCTCGTGAGGACACGGACGGAGGCCAGGCAGCCTTGGTCCGCATGAGGAGATCAGGTCCTCTCTAACTGGGGCTGGCTGGGCCCCGGGGGCTTGATTTTTTTTTTTTTTTTTGAGTTGGAGTCTCACTCTGTCACCCAGACTGGAGTGCAGTGCCGCTCCCGGCCATCGCAGCCTCCACCTGCTGGTTGTCCTTCACTGCTCCTGTTCTGCGGAAGACGCCCTTCTCGAGGCTCCTGCCCATCCGGTCTCTGCGACCCTCTGGGGGGTCTACCACAGGGCCCGAGGGAGGGCTCACCCCAGGGGACACAGGGCAACGCACAGGAGCTGCCGGCACACACACCCTTTCGCGACGGCCCCTGGTGCCCCAGGGACGGGCCCCACCCACACAACCTGGCGCTGGGGGCTGGAGACACGGCCCACTTCCTCCTCCTCCTGTCCCGCACTGCCCCTGGGTGGGACGTGAACCACGCTCCACTGGCCAAGCTCTCCTCTAGAAACTTCCGGCCCCGGTGGGGTGCACGGCTGTGGGCTCTGGGGCGGGTCTTGTTCACACGGCTGTGAACCTGCCCCTGGAGCACTTAAGGGGGCACTTCAGCTGCCCTGCGTTTCAGCCACCTCCCTGGAACCCCGCGGACTCTCTGAACCCCCAGAACAGCTCAGTGAGCTCCCTCTGCTCTGGCTGGCCTGGGTGACCTCAGGGACGTGATGCTCACCCCCCCCCATGTCCCTTCCCAGACTCTTGGGCAATAATGTGGCCTGTCCTGTGTGGGCCTGGGAATCCCCACTACCTCGAGGCCCGTCTCTGCTCTGCAATGCTAAGAACCCTTCCGGCTTTCTCAGCTGAGATGTGTGTGTCCTCTCCTGAATAATCACACACTTTATTTAAACTTACGGCAGTAATAAAAAGAAAACCCACCATCTACTGAGGGCCACCATGTCCCAGTTAGGCACCTAGCCCTCCCCTGTTAGGTGCCCTCCCTAATCCTGTTGCAGCTCAGGACACGGGGGCCAGAGAGAGAAGTGAAGGCTGTGGTTGCCATGACAGGCACCATTTCCAAAAACGAGCGCCCCTGGCCTCTGGCCCCACAGCTCTGCCAAGACGTGGCCGGGGTGGAGCCTAGGTCCCTCCCTGTGGGCCTGTGCAGGACTCCATGACAGCTCCAGGGAAGAAAGCAATGCTGTGTGGCTTCTGAGCCCTGGTCATAAAAGTTGGTAGTTTCCACCAGCCCCTTCTCTTGGCGCACTCGCTGTGGGACCCGGCCGCCATGCTGTAAGGGAGGCCTAGCAACTGCTCGGAAAGAAAGGTGAGTGGGTGTGTGGGTGGGGAAAGCTTTCTCGGAAGCCAGCCCCAGGATTCAAAAATCCCCAGCTGCCAGAGGCAGTGGCTCACACCTGCAATCCCAACACTCGGGAGGTGGAGACGAGAGGGTTGCCTGAGCCCAGGAGTTCAAGACCAGCGTGGGAAACATAGCAAGACCTCGTCTCTACAAAAAAATAAAAAAATAAGCCAGATGTGGTGAGGCGTGCCTGTAGTTCCAGCTACTAGGAAGGCTGAGGTGGAAGGATCGCCTGAGTCCAGCAGGTCGAGGCTGCGGTGGCCGGGAGCAGCCACTGCACTCCAGTCTGGGTGACAGAGTGAGCCTCCAACTCAAAAAAAAAAAAAAAAACAACCCTCAGCTGACATTGAGTCTCAGCCATTTGAGCTCTGCACAAATTCAGTCCCATGGGAAAAATAAATGTCATCGCCTGGAACCACTCCTTTGGGGTGACCTGCAACATCACAGCAGCTGGGACCACCACACAGCATCAGGAAGCGTCCACCAGCCCACGTGGAGTACACGCGAGGAGGGCAGCGTCGTGGCGTCCGTCGCCTGGGCTGACCAACTGCGCTCCCTTTCTGCGACCTGAGGCCTGCCGTTTTGCTTTCCTGGCCTCTACAATGAATTTTTTTAAAAATTAGCTGGGCGTGGTAGCACGCGCCCATCAACCCGGCTACTTGGAAGGCTGAGGCGAAAGGGCTGCCGGAGCCCAGCAGGTCGAAGCTGCGGGGGCTGGGAGTGTGCCATGGCCCTCCAGTTGGGCGATGGAGTGAGACTCCAACTCCAAAAAAAAGATGGAAACAACAGCAGCAGCCCTTTCACAAGGCTGCGGTGAGGACGAGTGGAGACAGCATCCTACCCACTTCAGAGCCGCCCAGGGTGCCACTGCCGAGCTGCTGCTGGACCGGCCTTCCCCTGCTGGGAGACGAGCTGGGCATCGCATCTGGGGTGCCCCAGCCCTTGCCTTTGCCCTCAGACCAGCCTCCCCGGCCGTGTGCCTGGAATCCCGGAATCCCAACCGGGATTCCCTGTTCCAGCAGGTAAGGGGCTCTTCCCCAAGCAGGTGTCCTCACACTGCTGTCAACACGCCCGGCCTCGTTATTTCTGACTGAGGCCGTCTGTGAAGCCTGCCATCAGGAAATCAGCTGACAACCCGTGTGGTTGAAGGGGCCCTGCGTCTAAGACTGGACAACGGCGTGCGTGGCATGTTCAGAGGCGAGGCTGCTGGGGCAGCGTGTGGGCAGAGCTACAAGCCCCCTGAGATCCCCTCGCTGCAGAGGCCCTGGAGTGACACAGGCTGAGGGGCAGCGCACACACGTCTCGCCCTCCATCCCCAGATGCCCGGGGTCGGTCGAGCTGCAGGTGCAATCGACACCAGTC
This sequence comes from Carlito syrichta, assembly GCF_000164805.1. Lineage (NCBI taxonomy): Eukaryota > Metazoa > Chordata > Mammalia > Primates > Tarsiidae > Carlito > Carlito syrichta. The sequence continues at coordinate 231,476 of NW_007251346.1, read as the reverse complement.
ACACTCTCTCCTCTCCGAATCCCTCATTTTCTCTCCTTTTATGTTAAAAGTATCATCCAGGGCGGGCTTGGTGGTTCAGCTGCCATCCCAGCACTTTGGGAGGCCGAGGCGAGTGGATTTCCTGAGCCCACAGGTTCAAGACCAGCCTGGGCAACTTGGCGAAACCTAGTCTCTACAGCAAATTAAAAAAAAAAAAAATTAGCCGGGCATGATAGCGCATGCCTGTAGTTCCGGCTACTTGGAAGGCTGAGGTGGAAGGATTGCCAGAGCCCAGCAGGTCGACACTGGGGTGGCCGTGAGTGTGCCATGGCCCTCCAGCCTGGGTGACGGAGTGAGACTCCAACTCAAAAAAAAAAAAAGTATCATCTGGCTTTTCAAGTCGAGGGTAACAAGAACGGGAAACATGGGACTCTCACCCACCATCAGGTTGCACACTGCACAGGTTTCCACTTTGGAAAGCAAGCCCACTAAGCCCAGGAAAGTTGGGATACCAGGTGCCATCCTGGGCCAAACCCCACAGAAATGCCTGTCCTCAGGCCAAGGGAGACGGGGCGAGAACGCTGGCTGCAGACCTGTCTGTAACATCAAAAACCAGGAAGCCACCTAAACACACCTCAGCAGAACAGTTCTTTAAACTGGAACACATTTATGTCACGGGACACTACACACCAGTGAAAAGGAATGGCAGAGAACGAAACATGGCAACATGGGTGAAGTTATCGACAAAATACTGACTGGAAAAGCAAGATGCACCTTGAAGAGACACCGGCACACCCACGTTCACAGCAGCAACACACAGAAGCAACGCAAGTGTCCGTTCACGGATGAACAGGATGGAGTCTATACACACAGTGGAATATTGTCCAGCCTTAAGAAGGAAGGAGATTCTGACCCGTGCCACCGAGTGCATGAACTGTGAGGGCGTCGCGCTGAGTGAAATAAGCCAGGCACCAGAGGGAGAACGCCGTCCGGTTCCGCCCATACGAGGCCCTCAGAGGAGTCAGATTCATGGAGACAGAAAGTGGAATGTGGTTGCCAGGTGCTGAGAGGGGGAGAATGGCGGGTCTGTGTTTCATGGGGACAGGGTTTCAGCTTGGAAAGTGGCAGTTCTGTAGGTGGAGGCTGGAGATGATTGCACAAAAAATGAATGCACTAAATGCCACTGAACTGGTTAAGATGGGGGATTCTGGCCAGGTGTGGTGGTGCACGCCCATAGTCCCAGCATTTTGGGAGCCTGAGACGAGAGGATCATGTGAGTTTGGGGGTTTGAGACCAGCCTGGGCAAAATAATGAGACCTTGTTTCTACAAAAATTAGTCAGGCATGGTGACTACTTGGGAGTCTGAGGTGGGAGGATAGCCTGAGCCCAGGAGGTCAAGGTTGCCAGGAAGCGTGACTGTGCCACTGCATTAATATTTTTAAAAAGCAAGTTGCAGGCTACGACGCCGTGCGCCGTGTGACTGTTCAAAGCACGCCAAACAGTCTTTAGTGCTAGCGAAGGTATAAAAATGTGCACGGGAAACACAAGCAGCAAACAAGGGGCAGCGTTTCGGCTCAGCTCTGGGGAAGCAGGGTGGGCTGGCCCCGCAGGGCCGTCCGGTGGGTGTGCTGCTCCCCAGGCTTTCTTCACCCCTGGACGATTCCACCGGCCAAAGTGCCCGGAGGTCTGTCAGGCTCTGGGGACCTGGGAGAGAGTCTGCCGCCCCCGCCCCCGAGGCCCTCGGGCCCGAGCTAGAGCGTGTTGAGATGCCCCTGCCGAGGCAGGGAGCAAAGGGGCCGCCACGCACACTTCTCTGCGTCTTCCAGGCCGAAGGCTTCATTCCCTGGTCGGCTCCTCCCAGCCCCGGCCTCTGGCAGAGCACCAGGATTATTTGACATTAATTTAAGATCCCTAATGAAGAATAATTAACAGCTTCGAGGGAGCCTGGCACACCCTGTGTTTAGAACTGGTTAATTGCGCATTGTCTGCAAAACACCCTGTTCATACTTTTAAGTTCTGGATTGCTGCTTCAGACAGCGGAGCACAGCACCAGGCAGCAAGCCAAGCGGTGGCTTTCGGAGAGCCTTTCGGAGAGCCCTCCGGGGGGACCCCTCTGGCCAGGACGCCACCTGCTGAGCCCCGACCAGGCAAGAATGTCCAGCGCTTTCCCGGCTTTGCCCTGGAAACCCTCACCAGGCCATGAGAGGTGGGCCTGAAGTCCTTCTTCCCAGTCTCAGAGCCCTGGAGGGAGGGGCCTCTCTAAGCCCCGGCTGGGGTGGGGGCTGGTCTCGGAGCCCGAGTTCTCACTCACCCCGCTGACACATTCCCAGAATTCACGGTCAGTAACTGACGGAGAGGGGACCGCCCGGTCGCAGCGTCTCGTGTGCCAGGGTGGTCAGCCAGAAGCCCTCAGCATGAGGCCTCAGTAGCTGGGCCCCCCGGTTAAATCCCGGCTGCTCGGCTGACTGGCCATGCGGCTTTGGGCGAGCCACCTGTCTGTCCTCCCTGTCTGCACCTGGAAAACGGGAGGATCCCGCCCCGCCTCCTGGGGTTAGTGCACAGATGGGCGCTTAGAGCGCAACCTCACAGGTAGCTGGTGCTCAGGGCTCCGTGAGCGCCCCATTATCGGCACCCACCCCACATTCCTGTCCAGTCTCACCGCTGACCGTTTCCGATCCACGCCAGGCTTGGTTCCACCACCAGATGTTTGTTCATACCTTGCCCTTTCTTTTCTGGAAAAATCCTACTCTCACATCTAGGCCCAGCCCAGATGGCACTTCCTGCGGGAAGTCTTCCCTGATTTCTCCAGTACGACCTCCCTCATGCCACTGGTATCTTTGTGCTGCCTCTATTTACCTCCCATCTGTAACTTTCAAGGTGTGTTAATGGGATCTTTTCCCCGTGGAGGCTAGGAGCTCTTCAAGGACTCCATCCCATCTGTCTTGGGGCATAATCGGGCTTGTGAAAAAAAGCACAGGCTATGAATAAGAACCCCCGCAGCTGGGGGTGGGGAGGACACGCTTGGCTCGTGGGTTCCTCCCAAGGCTGGCCCGGCCTCCACACTTGGCTTGCTCTCCCCCGAGGGAAAAGAAAGCCCAAGTCCTGGTCTTCAACCCCAGCCACTGTGCCTGCTCCCAGCTCCGTGGCCTCTCACCCTGGCCTGAGACACTCTTCCCTTTCAGAGCCTCTGGGCTTCCTTTTTGCCCACAACACCCGCCTTCCCCGTCTTGGCCCAGCAAACCCCTCCAGATGCTTCACGGCCTGGCTCTGCTGTCACCTCCTCCAGGAAGCCCCCGCACCCGGCCCTGCTCCTCTGTCAAGGCTAAAACCACAATGCGTGCCTGCCGGCTGAGCTGGGCAGGCCCAGTCCCTCGCTCACGCCTGCCCACCACCCCAGGGCTCTGGCCTTGGTGGGGCCTGAAGGTGCAGGCACTTGAGAGCGCCTGTCCCGGAACTCCCGTGACCTGCGTTCGGAGCCTTGGGCCACTGGTGCAGCTGTCCGCCCTCTGGTCTTATCTGCACGTCTGTACAGAAGGGTTTACAGCTGCTTTGTGGCAAGGATGAGAATGAACCCCCAAGTGTGTGACGGCAGACGCGTCACAGTCAACCGCTGCAGGGGTGTCCGGGTGCCCAGGGGCGCCTGTATGGGGCTCTAGGAGCCACTCGGGGGGTGCCAGTTCGGCAGCCGCACGGCACTGGGACCCACGGGGTGCCGGCGCTCCGCTCCGAGGCGCCAGCGCCAAGCAGATGCAGGACAGGCCACTTTCCCTGGCACGCGCCCAAGAGCAGGACTTCCTTTCCGCTGCGCCTGCCCCCTTGGAGAAAGCCCATTGGAAGGAAAAGCAACGCTCCCACACTTCCCAGCATGGCGCACATGCTCATGCCGCAGCTTCACCAAGTGTGAAATCAGGAAACACCAAGTCCCTCAGAACGGACGGACCGCTCCCTCCCGAGGCCCAAGTCGCATGCCCTGGGTGGCCACCGTGATGGCTCCATGGCATCCTGCCGGCCTGGGCACGGGTGTTCCTTGACTCGGGTGTGTGCTGCACAGAACACACCCACGCTCCGAGGGCACTGCCGGGTGTGTGGATGCCAGGGCCGTGGTTCCCATAGACCGCATCACCTCAGGGAAGTGCCCACATGCCGCCAAACCCCATGACATGTCCCTAGGGTGGAGACACAGGTTGAGAGGGAAAGTGACGTGCCCAAGGCCACACCGCCAGGGAAGGGCCTCGGACCCTGGGCCCCGACCCCCGACTGGGGGTCTCCCACTCTGCCTCGCCAGGCCTGTGCTTGGGGTGGAGGTGGTGGAACCTGAGTCGTTGCAGGCCATGCGGTGAGAAGGAGCGTGCCGTGGCAGAGCTGGGTGGGAGCCTCCAGCCTGCTCCCGGGCGGACCCAGCAGCCAGGAACAACGCCACACAGGGCTCTCCCCGAACAGTCCGGGGCGGCTGCTTCTTGGCAGAAACCCTCCCGGTTTCAGCCTGCAGGGAGAGGGCAGTGGCGCGGAGTTGCAGAGGTAGCCCCACAGATGCCACCCCTTTGCTCCTCCAGTGTTAGGGACGCCCTGCAGGCAGGCAGGCAGGCTTGGTGAACTTTCCGCTAGCCCGCTGCCCTTGGGGCCAGGGCGCTCCCAGAGTCGGACTTACCTTTTGTAGGCCCCGTGCAGAGGCTGCAGGCACAGGAACTGCCAGTAATCCAGGCAAAAGGCCTTGAACTTGAGCATTTTCACCTTGTGGTCTCTAGCTGGACCGCGGCGGCGTCTCCACAGGGACACGGAGAGGGGCTGGTGGGGCCTGGAGGCCCGGCCGCTCTGGCTCGCCCTGCCCTGCCACGGCAGTCCCCGCTCACATGGCCCAGCCTGCCCGGCGTGGCCCGTGCAGTACCCGCCTCCAATACAAAGAGCCAGCACAAAAGCCCGGCAGCTTGGCGGTGCGGCGCGACCGCGGGCTCATGCTGCCGCCGTCTCTGGCGGCTGGGGCCTCTGGGGGCTCGCCTCAGGGTCCCGGGGGCACCCCGGGGCGGCTCAGGCTCTGTCGAGCTGGGGGGGCCTCTGGCCTGCCGTCCTGAGGGCCTGGACGCGGGGGCGCCTGACGGCGGGTCTGCAGGTCTGCTCTTCCAGCCGGGCCGGGGCTCCCAGAGGCCGAGCGGGCACGGGCTGGGCCGTCGTCCACCAGCCTGCCCGAGTGGCTGAAGCCGGAGGACCCCAGGGGAGCAGGCAGGGAGAGGGTGATGATGGACTAACACGGGCCTCTTTTGCCCGATCAACTACGTCTGTTGGAATCCCGGCCCGGCCGTGGGAAGGGAAACTCACCAGGCAGCCACATGGCGCTGGGGGTGGGCGCCCGCCAGCTCTGAAAGGCAGGCAGAGAAAGACTGACAGGGCCGCCAGCACCGTTGCCAGGGCAACGGGGACACATTGATAAAATCTGAAATGGAACTGCGATGACAGCCGCTCATTGGCTGCCGGGAGGGGACTCCTGTCGCGAGCAGGGAGGGTGGGCAGGGGGACCCGGGCGGCGCGGGTGGCTCCGTGGCCATGGGACCTGGCGGCTCCGACCGCGGGAGCGGATCCCTGGCCCAGGCTCCCTCCCACACCCCTCCTGGCCGCCCACTCCCCACAGCGCACCTTGACCTCTCACCTCCGGCTCCACACTCCCCTCCCCCCACCCCGCCCAGGAGAAAGGCTGCGACCCCAGCCCGCCTGCCCTGGCCTCTGCTGGCCACCTGGTGCTCGGAGAAGCCAATGGCCCGATGCCCAGGCACTCTGCCCTTTCCCCTCCTCGAGCCAGCACTGCACACCCGGGGGGCCCTCCGCACGGTCCCGTCTAGGGGGCCCTCCTGGCCCCTCTTGGCTGTCATCAGGTCCGGCTTCCGCCTAGCCCCTTCACTCACCACCCTGTCTGATTCTCTCCAGGGGAGGGTCTGGCCTCTGGAATGACCCTGCGTCCTTATGTTTACTTGTTACCTGTCTCCTCCAACTACAAGCATCTCGGGGAAGAGACCATACCTCTCTTTTCAAGGCCCAGCCCACTCCAGTGATGAGGTACCCAGGAATGGCCGTCTTGGAGGGTGAACAGAAGGAGCCCAGAGCACGGAGCCCCCACCCTCGCCGCACCATGCTCGCACCCTCGGGCCACGTCTGGCCTTCCTTTGCACGACTCATCAATGTTTACGAAGCGGTGGTCACTTTCCACCCAAAGAGGAGGTCCCACTGCCTCTCCTCCCCCTTAGAAGAGGAAACAGAGGCTCAGAGAAGACCCCATGCTCAGGTGTGTGTACAGATCCTGGAAGCCACCGTCCAGGAGGGCTGACGTCCAGGAGGTCAGGCAGGAGCTGGTGCCGCAAAAAAGATAAGGCTTCAAGTGGCCCCGGGCTGCCGCGCTTCCAGGGGCTGAGTGGAGACCCAGGGACCTGATCCCACCCCACAAGAAACAGAGACCAGAGCCATGTGCCTCCGGCGGGCCCTTTCTCAGTCTGCAGGTAGCAGACGTGCTGCTTCTGGAGCAGAGGTTCTCACCAAAAGCGACTGGACGCCCCTCCCCCCACAGGGACATCTGGCAATCTGGAGAAATGTGTGGCTGTTGAAACTGAGGGGGGTGCTGGCACCGAGTGGCATTTAGATGCCACCCAACATCCCATGAAGCACAGGACAGCCCCTGCAACAAAGACCGCTCCAGCCCACAATACAGAAGTGCCGAGGCCAAGAAACCCTGTCCGCAGAGTGAATTTCCCTGGGAACCATGGCGTCCTGGGTGCCGGGTGGGAGGGCCTCCCCAACTGGCCGGGCGCAAGCCTCCCTCCGCACACAGGGGAGGGGGGCCAGGCCAGAGGCGGGACACTCCGGGCGGGGCCGCAGAGCGGCCATCTGCAGAGGGCGACGAGCTCGCTCGCCAAGATGGCACAGGCCCGATGGGCGCCCTGAAGAGCCGCTGGCCCCTCCCCTCCAGCAAGGACATTAGCTTCCCCCTCACGCCTGTGGCAGAGGAAGCTGGCTGTGCCTTTGAAAGGAGGCATGACTAGCTGGGGCCTTTGTTGCTGAATTCCCAGGCTGGGCACAGGCCCCCGAAGCCCCGAGGGGCCGGGCCGGGCCTGGCCACATGGCTTGGCCTCTGCCAGAGCCCGAGGGCCAGGTTTCTCCCAGGTGTGCATCCGTGAGCAAAGCTGGTGTCTCCATGGCACACAAAGGGCACTGGGTCAGGGGGAGCCCTGAGTCCTAGTCCTGGGTCTGGCTTCAACGCATCTTCTGATCTCTGGGCCTCTGTTTTGCTCCTCTGTGAGATGGGAACGTGGACCCTGGCTCTGCGCCCAAAGCTTTCACAAGGGTCGGAAGTCAGGACGCATGTCGTGGCATGATCTCGGGGATGGGGCAGATCCTATTTGGCGCCTGCCTCTTTGCTGTTCCACCACAGGGCCTCTGCACTGGCTGTTCTCCCCAGGGGTGCTGGGATGCTCTTCGTGTCTCCTTCCCTTCCCGTTTCCGATTAAACGGCAGCTTCTCCAGAGAGACTTCCTTGGCCGCCCTCCCATCCCTCTCGAGCGTCCAGACTTACTTTTCTTCCTGGTTCTTGCCACCCCCGACGCCCTGTAGCAAAAGTCAATTTCTCTGCCAGCTTGTGGCCTGTCCCCCCTCCTGACACGAAAGCTCTGCAAAGGCAGCAGGACTGTTTTCGGAGGTGTCCTGAGTGCCTGACATGCGCTGCTGCTCGGGAAACAGCGGCTGAGGAGAGGAGGGGCAGCGGAGAGCTGGGGGGCTTCACAGTCTGTGCTCGGCCCAGCTCTGTCCTCTAGGGGAGGGAACACGCGGTCTTTGGCTCGGAGGTCAAGTGTGGACACTGTGGCCACCGTCCTGCCCCATCTGGGGGTAGACGGAGCGGTCAGAGCCGAGTGGGCAGGGCACTCGGCACAGGCCCTGCCTAGTCACACCGCACCCCAAGACAAAGAGCCCCATCTGCCGCCCTCCACTCCAGAACGCTCCTGGCCTGGGCCCAGGCAGGGCGCTCAACCGGCTTCACTGCCGTCAGTGGCGTGGGTGGGCTTCCTCAATTTCCTCCTGGGCCCAGCCAGCCCAGCAGGGGCATGTGAGTATGTATGTGCAGGTATGAGAGTACAGTCACGTATGTGCCGGAGAGGGGGTGGCCGCAAGTGTGCCCAAGCGGGCAGTGAGCGAGGGTGATGGTGCAGGGTCTGACTGCAGGAGGAGCTGGTATGCGGGCATCCTGGGGTCTGTGTGCAGGCGTGTGTGCGTGCAGAGTGGGTCCAGGACTGCGGTGTGAACTCACACCCCACTCTGCCTTGCCAGTCTCATATCCCGGCCAAGTGACTCCTGTGAAGTGGCCTGTGACAGCCACGTCTGGCTGGGCAGTGGGCAGACTAGGGTTTTCATGAACAAAGAAAACGCTATTACGGTGCCTGTGGGTGTGGCAGGGGTGTGTCCTATGCCCGTGTGTGAGTATGTGCAAGTGTGTGCCCGGCCTGCTCTCCATCCTCCAGCTTTGACCGAGACCCGTGGGCCACCCCTGCTGTGTCCCCAGAGACTCAGACCCCCTCACAGAAGCCGAGCGCCCCAGTGGGACGCAGCTCTCGCCCCAGCTCCCTGGCTCCCCTTCTCCCTCCCTCGCAGGGCTCACAGTGGGGCCCTTCCTGAGAGCAGTCACCTCCCACCCCCCAGAGGACTGGTCAACTTCCAGACCTCTGGGCCCTACGAGCCTCAGCCTCAGTTTCCCTACTTGCTCTCACACTAGGTCCCTGATGGAAACGCCTCCCCCGCTAGATGCAGTGCAGTGTGACATCCCCGCCTGATACACACAGAATGCGGCCCGCGAAGCCACCCCCACTCCCAGAACGAGTGGCCTGTGGCTTGTCTTTCTGGCCCAAGAGACCGAGAGCAGAGATCTATGGACTTCCAGTCCAGGGGACTGTCCCCTGCAGCACAGTCTCCATACATCTCACCACGCAGAAAACACTCTTTTCTTAAGACCTCTGACGGATCCAACGAGCCACAAAGCCCACAGAGACAGGGACCCCATTGGCTGCAAACCAATGGCAACCGCTGGGCTTCTCCTGGCTGCAGCCTTGGTTGCCATGGGAACTGCCGGCTACAGGCTGGCCCTCAGGGACGCATAGCCTCGGACCTCGGAGGAATAATTAGCTGCAGCCTGATCCTCAGGGAGGCCTTCAGCGGAGCCCTGGTCTTGGAGGCGACCTTTGGCTGCAGTCTTAGTCTTTGAGGACCTTTGGCGGGGAACTCTGGCTGAGTCCTAGTCTTTGGGGAGAACTTTGGCCGAGCCCTAGTCTTTGGGAGAAACTTTGGTCTCTGAGGGGATCTTTGGCTGAAACCTGGCCTTTGGGGGGGAATATTTGGCCACACCCTTCGTCTTTGGGGAGAGCCCTGGTCTTTGGAGGACCTTTCGCTGAGCTCTGATTCTGGGGAGAACCCCTACAAGACGTAGCTATTCTTAGGGGACATGTCAGCAGCACCCCTGGTCCCTGGGGGGAGCCTCCGGGCCACACCTGGGCTAGTTTTCCCTGGAGGCTGCCTGGGGCCTGCCCCGGGTGATTCCCAACAGGCTGGAGTGGAGGGCAGGACAGTACCTGTAGTGGTCAGTGGAGAGGCTGCTTCCAGGGTCCAGGGAGCTCCTGAGACAGCAAAAGCGAGACAGGGTTACCCGCGGTCCCACACAAAACACCCCTTGCAGCCCTGCCAGCTCAGGCCCTGCTGGGGGATCTCAGGGCGCGTCCGGGGGCAACGGGCAGTCCCGGGAAGAGTCTGCCCCACGTGCCAGAAACCATGTGCTTTCTCTCCCTTTGGGATGTCGTCATGCCACACGCCCACTCAGGAACACAGGCACAAAGGGCCCTCGGCAGCAGCAAGTTGAACGGCTCCCTGTTCAGATGGTCCAGAGAGAGGAGGCACGGCAGGCAGGGCCACACCGCCTCTCCAGGGGGCTCGGATTCAGCCCCAGGGCATCTGACCCGTGGCCACCATGCGCCTGCCCGCAGCAGCTGGGCACCAGGAGTCCTCACTGACTCGTGGGCGTGGGCCCACCCAGCCCCCAAGCCTGAAGCCCTGGAGCCTGGATGCCCTGCCCAGAGGGCAGCAGATTTCAGCTCTGGGCCTAAGCTCGAGGAGCCTGGGTCTCGCCTCTTTCCTTGGACTGCCCTGTCTGTGCTTGTAGCCAGCCCCGCCCAGGACCCCCGCTGGCCAGCCACAGGCCTTGGCACGAGTGCCTCCACCTCTCCGTGCCAGTTTCCGCATCTGTGAAATGGGAGCCGTAGCCGCACGTCTCACGGGGGCAGCCTTGGCCTCTGGAAGGACTGCTGGGAGAGCCGCGCCTGTCTGCTCTGCCGGGAGCACGCTCCAGATTCCACACCTTCGGGACCCTCCACCAGGCAGGGGCCCCTCTCCCAGCCCGGCCTGTTACCACCCTCTGGGCAGCAGCTGCCGAGACACAAGGCGCACCCCGGGGCCCGAGCCCTGGGCAACGCCTCCCCTGCTATGCCACGCTGCTTCCCTGCAGGGGACACCCGCCCCACACCCTGGTGGTGGCCCCACGTGCCTCTCCCGAGGAGCTTGGTGCCGGGCGCCCGCCGTGGGCCCTACGAGCCTCAGCCTCAGTATCCCTACTTGCTCTCACACGAGACCCCTGATGGAAGCGCTGCCCCTGCTGGATGCTGAACTGTGATTCCGTCGCCTCCTGTCCAGCTTCAAGCACCAGCATTGGTGGACCCGGCACCTCGCCTGCTCCGGCCCCTGCCGAAGAGGCCACAGACCCCTCCCCTGGTCCCTGAAGCCCACGACACCTCGCCAAAGCCCAAGACGAAGAGAGTGCAAGGGAGGTGATGCCGGGACACCCTGAGCTCACCTCGGGGGCCATCACAGCCCCCGCACACAGAGCCCACAGCGTCCAGGCCCAGGGCTGGCCAGCCGCAGGCACAGGGACTCAGCTCCCCAGCTCTGGCCTTGCTCTGACCAAATCGTGATGACACAGCCACCTCCTGACCTACCGCATGGACCCACATCATGCCAGGCGCTTTTCTAAATACTTCCTCATCTAACCCCAACCTCAGAAGGCATGTACAATCACACTCCCTCTCTACAGATGCTGAAAGTGTGGCCCAGGGAGGCCTCCTCCTCAGAACCTCATTCCGTTCCACTTGCTGCCTCTTTATCAGCAAACTCCTGTTAACCCTCCAGAGCCCTCCTCAATGTCCATTCCTCCATGTGGGCTTTTCTGGCTGCCTCGCCCCCCACCCTGACTCCTTTCTTCCTCCCCTCCTCTCCCCCACCGTCTTGTTCTCCCTCCCGCTTCCCTCATAACAGTGACTCTTTGTGGAGGGGCTTCCAGGTGGAGGCATAGTATTAGCACTTCACAGGTATTCACTCGTTCGGTCCTCACCACGGCCCCGTGAAGGAGGAACAGTGATACTCGACTGGGCCGACACATGACTCCAAGGAACGGAGCAGTGTACAGTATTTTCCCGTCCAAGAGGATGGTCACCAAGGTTTGCACATGGAGATGGACAACTGCCCACCGGTCGTGACACACCCTCCCAGGACGGAGGGCCCTGAGGGTCACACACAGCTGACTGGGCTTGTCGGGGACCCACCTGAAACCCCACAGCAGGCAGGGGCTCTGCCTGGGCTCTCCTCTTCTCCCCAGCGACGTCCCTCTGCACCCCCAGGGACCGTATGACCTGAACCAACAACCAGCAGTCCCCGCCGCCATCTCGGCAGCCCCCACATGGCCCAGCTAGGACTGATCCTGAATGGAGAGCCTCCCCCTGCCAGGCCCCTGCAGGGTCTGCAGCCATGCTCAGCCAAGACCGAGATCCTATTCTCCCTGCACCCACTGCTTCACCCAGCACAGCAGGGCTTAGCCCAGCGGCGCACAGGGAGGGCACAAGCCCAAGTGGGCAAGGCCCAGAGAGGCCCCCAGCCCGGCAGAACCAGATTCAGAACCAACCCTGAGCCCTCTAAGCCTCGGCTTTCAAATCCAGAACCTGTTCCTGCCTCCCAAAGTTGCTGAGGAGGAAGGAGACCCTGCCCACCAAGAGAAGGCACCGTGCAAACCAGTAAGTGCCATCAGTCGTGTGTCTGAGATGTCCACGTGGCTATCACCATGACACGTGACAATGTCCCTTGAGACTTTAGCATCAAGAGGGCCAGGGTTCAAATCCCAGCTGGGTGGAGTCCTAGCTGTTGGACCTTGGGCAAGTTAATGGACCTCTTTGTGTCTCAGTTGAGTTTCCTCATCTGTAGTGTTTCGAGAAGATTAGCGGGTGAACACGCTGAAATGACAGAACAGTGTCAGGAAGAGAATCAGCCTTCCATCTGTGCCACCTGTGAGTAACATGGCACTTAAATGACGTATGTTTTACCACATGCCTTATATTATATTATATTGATACCGATATTAAATATATTAACATCTACTTACTATATTAGTACATATACGTGACAGCAACATTACACGAATAAAGTATAAATGTTAGGCTTATAGAAACACATGTGTCAGACCCTTCTTTTGCACACGGAGAGACGGGGCTCAGACAGGCACAGCAAGTGCTCGGCGGTGCGAGTCTTATGGAAGGCTTGCCACCCCAGGCCGGTGCTCTGTCCACCCACCGGAGCTGCTTCACCATCCTTGCCCGGGTGCCCAGACCTTTGGCAGGCCGGGGACCCAGAGCTCCCGATCAGCCGGGCAGGGAGCCAGCACCCCCCATTCCTCCCCTCTGGCTCAGGGGACAAGCAGCCCGTTCCTGCCCCCTCGGCCCCAGCCCTACTTCTCCGGCCTCCTGGGGAGGCCACTTCCTTTTCCTTTTCAGAAGGAATTGGCTGCTGCAGGCCCACTTCCTGGCCCAGCTTCCAGTCAGCACTGGACCACAGATACAAAGTGCACGCACAGGGAAAACTGCCTGCTGGGAGCCGTACGACACAGGAGAGGGTCTCTGGGGAGCGGGCTGTGGCCAGCAGGGCATGATGGGGATGTCTGGGGAGGCAGGCACGGTCTGTGCTGAGGTCTGGGTGCCCAGTCTGTGGTACTTCTACCAGGTATACGCCAATGGCATGTGTGCTTTTCTACATATACATAACACGAGCCAATTAGAACGTGCAACAGTTCACATCCAGCCCTAGCCTGGAGCAGCAGAAGCAGCCCGGGCCTTGGGCCCAGGTGGAGCTGGACGTCAGCCCCTTCCTCTCACAGCAGCTGTGTGGCCTTGGGGGAGAAAAACGCTCCTCCTCTCTGGCCTCAGTTTCCCTCTGCTGAAGGAGGGAGTGGTTGGCGCTCCTATCCCTGGCTGTATGGTAGACATCCTGGGGTGCTTTCAAGAAGTACTGACACTTGGAGTCCAGGCCAGTGAAGGCAGAACCTCTGGGGCTGTGTTCCTGTGCCTCGAGCAAAGCAAACACAAAACACCCCCTTTATTGTGAAATAACCACGGATTCACAGACAGTTCCAAAAAAATGTGCAAGAAGCTCCCGGGCCCCCCTTGTCCAGCCTCTCCCGGTGATAACATCTAGAAAGGTGACACAGGGCCGCTGACAGAGCCTGGCCAGATTTCACGTCACACAAGCCCGTGTGTGTGCACGTGTGTAACTCCCTCACACAGGCAGCTCCGAGCGGCCGCCGTCACACTCCAGCCACGGAGTCCCTCCCGCACAAGGCTCCCGGGCCACCCCCTGCAACCTCTCTGGCGTCCCCCACCAGCCCTCACCCCCTGACGACCGCCACCTGCTCTCCATCGCCATAACTGTCGTTTCAAGGACGGCACACCCATGGAGTCACGCGGCATGCCACTTGGCAAGACTGGTTTCTCCGCTCTGCCCTGGGCGCCCCCCCCTACACTGGGCGCATCCACAGCCCACTCCCCTGCCCGGCAGCGTTCCCTGACACGTGGCCACGGTTTATTTCACCACCCCCTCGCGGAAAGGCATTGGGCTGTTTCCAGCTGAGGGCCAGACGAGGACGGCGACCCCCGTCCTGGGACAGGTTTTCGTGGGACCATAAGTCTTCATTTCTGTGGAATGCATGCCCACAAGTGCAATGGCCGGCCTGATGGTCTGTGCAGGCTGAGTCTGAAAGAAAACGCTAAGCGGGTTCCCAGGGTGGCTGTCCCATCTCACACTCCCACCAGCAGGGACGTGGTTCCCACATCCTTCCAGCACTCTATGTTGTCCCTCTTTTTTTACGTGAGCTGCTGGTGTAGATGTGCAGGGGGTAACGTGCCCTGTGGCTTTCCCTTGCAGGCCTCGGGTGCGTTGCTGACTGTGTCTTCCTGTGCTGATCTGCCACCGCAGGTCTTCCTTGATGGGATGTCCATGCCTGTCCACCTTCTGCCTCAAAGTCTGCCTCACGCATAACCAGTCTACCCCCTCGAGCCTCCCAAGCTTAGAGAGTCCTGTCTGATCTTAAAAGAATGCATTCATTGCCGTGGGAACCCATTCAGGCACTCGGTATTTTCTGAAAAGGACACCTGGAGGGGTCCCTGGCCCAGCCTGGAGCGGTCTCAGGTCAGAATATGACGCATTTGTTCCTGAGAAGGAATGGGGAGAAAACAAAACAAAGACCAGAAGTGACAGGGAGATGGGAGGCCCTGAAGCCTGCATGGTGTGGATGGGACCCCCGTGCAGCCCACCCCTCCAGGAGTCGGCTCAAGCCCACAGTGCCTGCCATGAGCGGGCTTCCTGGCGGAGCTGGTGAGTGGGTGAGTCTATGTCTGGGGTCAGGGTATGACCCAGGAGGATGCTCGAGCATGGAGGCTTCAGGCTACCACAGGCCCCGAAACGGGCTTATTTGTGGCATTTGCCTCAGTTTCCAAAGGGCTGGGGAGGTCACAGAACTCTATTCCCCTCTCTCTTACTAAATAAGTAATACGCATTCACTGCATCACCTTCAAAAAATAACAGCTAAACACAAAAAGGAAAATCAACTATCCACTCCCTAGGAATTACACCAGAGCTAATATTTGAGATTTTCTGGCCAGCCCTTTCTCTAAATGTGTACCTGCGCCTGGGTGTAGATGTATTTTCATGGCACAAAAATATGCTCTGGGTCAGACACGGTGGCTCAAGCCAGTCGTCCCAGCACTTTGGGAGGCCGAGGCGAAAGGACGGCCTGAGCCCATGGGTTCGAGACCAGCCCAGGTGACATGGTGAGACCTCTTCTCTACAACGAATCAAAAAATTAGCCAGGCAGGGTAGCACACGTCTGTAGTTCCGGCTGCTAGGAAGGCTGAGGCGGAAGGATCACCGGAGCCCAGCAGGTCGAGGCTGGGGTGGCCGGGAGCGTGCCACTGCCCTCCAGCCTGGATGACGGAGTGAGACTCCCACTCAAAAAAAGAAAAGAAAAGAAAAAAACCACTCTGCTCTGTGGAGCACTGTCTCTTGAGTGTATTCTGGGTCTGCAAACACACCTCCCCCTCAGCCTTCGGGAGGCAGCATGGGCCCAGCCCATGACGGATGCTGGGTTTGGCTGCTCTCCCCTGGCTGCCCGGGTAGACACAGCTGTGGGGAGTGTCTGTCAATAAGGGTTCTGCACTCAGCCACCGTCATGCCTTCAGGGCTGGTTCCTGGAACTGCAGGGCACAGGGTGGGGATGTTTTTACAGCTCTGGGGGAGGCTGACCCAGAAGGTGGGACCCACACGTTCCTACCAGCCGCCGGCTACGTGTGTTTGGCCATTTCCAGGGCTCTGAGGTTTCTGCTTAGGGCAGAGATGAGGGCGAGGCTGGAAGCGGTGGACGCCATCCTCCCCGGACCCCCTCCTGCTGGGTCCTGGCCCCGCAGTTCATGTGTCAGTCATTGCTGCCCCACAACCCACTGTGAGCTGAGCTACAGGCGGGGTGGACAGGAGCACCTGGGGTCTGCCTCCTGACCACTCTGCCACCCTGCCCCCTTGCCGGAGGGAAGAGAGCCCAACGGTAAGTGTGGGGTCCCCCGGCTCCCCCTCCCCTCACCCTTGGGCTCAAGGGGCGACAGGCCGTCACTTCTCTCTGAGGTTTCTGAGGCAGAGGCACAGAGAAGTGAAGAGGTGGCCTCAGAACTTGAACTCAGGAAGGTTTCTTGCCCACGCCGTGCTGCCTGGTATCTCGCCCCATCACCCCAGAGGGAAAGGTTGTCAGCCAGGGTCCCACAGGGGGACCCCAGGACCCCACAGGGCACTCAGGTGCTCCCGTGGTACTGGGGCCAGACAGACCCCACTGGGTTCCCTCGCAGGTCTCAGAAGCCACGGAACCCTGCCTGAGCCTTGGTTTCCTCGTCTGCAAAACGGAGCTGACCGAGGTTAGCGTGAGGCCGCAGGAGCTGATGGAACGGAGGCACCTCATGAACGGGACAGACATGAGGCGCCACGGGGCTGACTCACATACCCAGCCCCTGAGAAGGCCACAGAGGGCCCCTGTGCATCCACCGCCAGCTCTCCGGTCCTGGCTCTGAACCACAGGCAGTCCCGCCTGCCAGCTGGGGGCCCAACCACCAGGCCCAGCGAGGTGACTGTCCCGGGGCTGGCTCCCTGCCCTCCGCCCTGCCAAGCTGACCTACCCAGGAGCTCAGCCCAAGTCCGGAAAATTCCCTGCTGGAGGGAATGGTCGGGGACAGAGAGCCCAGGACAGTGAGGCCGAGGCTCTGGGGTGAGACCCGGAGGGGTGGCGTCCAGCCCTGTCTGGGCCTCAGCTGCCCCACCGGCGCCATGAGGAAGCGGTCCAGGGACGAGCTGCTGCCTTTGGTCGGGGGTGGGTCTCAGACCACTTTGAGATAATGATCCATTCACCCAACCCAGCAACTTCAGGCCAGGCCCTCGAAGAACCAGACACGACCCAAAGCATTACTCAAAGCTCAGGGTGACACAAGAGCGAACAAGACAGACACACTTGACACCCACGTGGGGGGGAGGGGGGAGGCAAGCCGAGTGGACAAACGTGCCAACGAGGCAAACGCGGCTGTCCGGAAAGTGAGACCACGAGGCGGTGGAAGGGCAGGATGCAGAGTCGGGGCGACCCTGACCCAGAAAGCCTCCCGAAGAGAGGCCCCCAAGCTGAGGTCTGAGCGACCGGCATAAGCCAGCTCAGAGGAGGCTGCACGCAAGGGCCCAGCAAGCCGAGGGCTGGGGCAGGGGTGACCTCGGCGCCTTCCAGCGGAGGGTCCCGGGCCTGGCACGGGGCGGGGGGACACTGAGGCCCCCGGGGCCAGGCCAGGCATCTGCTGCAGAGACAGAGGCCTGACTCGGAGGGGGAGGCCTGCCAGCCCACCACACCTGCCCGGAAACAGCCCCGCCATTCCAGCTTCCTCTGCTCCCCCCGAAGGCCCGCCAGGGACTCTCTTCTTCTTTTTTTTTTGAGTCGCAGCCTCACTCCGTCGCCCAGGCTGGAGTGCAGCGGCACACTCACGGCCACCCCAGCGCCGACCTGCTGAGATCCTTCCACCTCAGCCTTCCAAGTAGCCAGAACTACAGGTGCGTGCTACCCCACCCAGCTAATATTTTATCTATTGTAGAGAGGAGGTCTCACCAAGTTGCCCAGGCTGGTCTTGAACCCACAGGCTCAGGCAATCCACTTGTCTCAGCCTCCCAAACTGCTGAGATTCCAGGCTGAGCCACCGAGCCGGCCAGGACTCTATCCTAAAGGCAGAGGCATGAGTTAAGGGCATCTAGTGTCTCCCGGGAGAGTGGAGTGGGACCGAGGCCTCACCGTGCGGCTGGGAGCCTGGCCGTGCCTGGGCCCTGGTGTCCCGCAGCCTGTGTCCAGGACCGCCTGTACTGCACATTCCAGGCCTGGCTCACGAATGGGCAGGAAGCAGGGAGATGCCTTAGTACAGTACAGGCTGGGCGGGCCCTGCAAGCGACCCCTGGGGTTCCGCTCCCTCACGCCTCAACCCCCCGCGCTGCAAGATCCACCTGGCCCCACCCATCTCCAGGGCAGACGCAGCTCCCAGAAGGCAGGCCGGGTCTGCATGCCCTTCGGGAGCCTGCTTCCCGGGTGTCTGCCTCCCTCCTCCGGGCGCCAGACTCTCCCGGTGCTGGCATGACCGCAGGGAGGCCTCAAGCCTGTCAGGGGAGGTGGAGCTTCTTATTCTCGTTTTCGCAGACGTGGAAACTGAGGCTCGAGAGGCTGAGACCTCCCAAGGTCTTGCTGCTGTAACCTAGCCTGGGCCTGTGAGGGTTTGCCTTTGCTCCTGCTCTGGGGTCCCCTGTCATCCAGAATCAGGCTGGGGAGCATTCCAGGCCCCCCAATGCCAGGGGAAAGGGCTCATGGAGGCGAGCACTCCCTCCCTGGAGGCTCCTCTTGACACTCAGAAAATGATCCACTTTGCTCCCAAACCAGGAACCTGCCCAGTTTTAAAATCCAGGTTTTAAATAGCTAATGTGTTCTGATCGTTCAAAAGTCAAACGAAGTGCTGTCCAGTGGAAGGCCCCCTCCCACCTGCTTGACACCCCCAGATTCCAGGCACCTGAAGCCCTGGCATCAGTCTCTTAGGCATTCCGGTAGGATTTCTTTATGCGAATACAAGCAGACACATACACACAGTGGTGAGTGTTGCAGAGGTGCACACGAAGTCTCGACCCTGCCACAGTGCCCTTGCCTGCCCCACAACACACTCAAAAGCCCACTCTCTGGCTGCTTTGCGTCAGCCACAGCTGCTCACACGGGCTTCCCTGTGCCACGTGAACTGAAGACAAACCCGGGGGAGGGAGGTGGTCCCAGCTCCACTGCCCCCCTCACTGACCTGAGCCCTGACCTGGAGCAGCCAGGAGGCATGGCATATGCCCACTGGATGCAGTCCAGGCCCTGAGCCAGTCTGCCACGGATGCCAGGGGCCACTTCCTCTCCCATGTCTGACAGAGGGTCCGTGGGACGCCCCCCCCCAGTCACAATACACCCTCAGGGCCATGCCGACCTCACAGGCCAAAGGACACACAGATACCATATGCACACATGTGCACACACACACACACACACACACAGGCTCCTCCAGGCAAGTGGTTGGGGACATCTCATTGTCCTGAGCCCAGTCCCAGGTGGCTGAGCACAGAGAGGAGGTGCACCCGGCCAAGGTCGCACGGTAAGTAACGGTCAGGCTAGGATGGGACCCGCGACTCACTCCTCCATGCCTGCAGGCAACAACCACATTAAAAAACATCCGCCCCCAGCTTCATGCAGCTGAGTTCCAGGAGCACAAACATCAGGTGACAAACAGCCCAGGTTTAACTCACAGGTTCCCTTCAGGAGGAAAAAACGTCTTCAGATGCCCTGTGGGCTGGATGCCAGCCTGGGCACATCCACATGGACCTCATGGGGAAACCGCGGGGCCCGCAAAGGGCAGAGCCGCGATATGCTCAATGCCACCGTGTGCCAAGTCCTGGGCCCACAGTTCAGGTCCGTGACCTCTGTTCTCCCAAACTCCCAAGGGGAGGGGCTGCCGTCACTCCCACCCTGCAGAGGAGCGAGCCAGGCTCGGAGAGAAGAGGTTGTCTGCAGTCACACGGCAGGTGAGGGCGCTTTCTGTGCCAGTCAATACTGTCCACGCCACAGAAGGGACTGGCGGGGCCTGGAAGCAGAGCCCTTTGAGACCCCCGGGCCTTGGGTTTGAGGGTATGGTGGTTTCTAGATATTGAGGAGCTCAACCCACACCCCTCAGGGGAGCTGGAGAGGTGTGGCCTGACGGGAGGGATTCCATTTCAGGGTGCAAGATGCTGTCCCAGCATGCTCTGCTCCCATGCACCTGGCCTGCACTTGGGACATGGAGCATTTTCCCAGCAGATAGCTGCAGCCTAGGAGGAGGCCCTGGGTGCCCGGTCCCCGGGGCAGAGGGTGTTTGCAGGCAGCAACAGCAAGAGCTGCCGGCAGCCAGCTTGGGGGGAGCTGAGCCCTGGGTGCAGGGGCCCGACAGAGGGAGCCGTGCCTTTGCGAGGGCCTCCCCTGCAGGGATCGTCTCTTTCTGGGCTCTCTTCGCCCTTTGTTGCCAATGAGCTCACTGTCCGAGTCTGACTTCCCTCCCCCCTCAGCCTCTAGACACAAGGCATGAAGTGCTCCTGCACTCGGCCCTGGGGTCCCTCGGGCCTCTCCCTATACCAGTAGCCCCACCCGGAGCCCACCTTACAATGGCACTGCTGCCCACAGGCCCCCAAGCCAGACCCCGGCCCTGCAATGCCCTTCTGTCCCTGCCACCGCCCAGACTTGAGCTGAATCTCCATGGTCACCTCGGGCCCGTTGCCCCAGTTGTGGCCTCGGCTTCCCTCTCAGGCCACCACCCACCCGGCCGGTCCTGTCACTCCCAGCCCACCCAGCCGAGGCCTGGCACAGGGGCGCCCTCTGGATAGTACGAGAAGAAAAGAGACTGAAGGGCACAGCATGGGGCGTCTATTCACTTGACAAACACTGAGGGAATGCCTGCTTGGCACCAGGCTCCAGGGCCCCCTTCCGGGAAGCACCCCTGGTCTGCCATCACGCCGGAGACATCTGGGGAGCGCCTTTTCCCAGGTGCTGTTCCAAGCTTGGAACCAGCAGTGAGCGGATGGGCACAGGCGGCCCTCTGGGGGCCACAGTCTGCGAGGAGGAGAGGGCGTAAGCACGGAGGACAGAGACGGCGCTTGAGGCTGCTGTGGGGTGCTACACGCGGGGTCAGCGAGATGCTCGGCGCGGGCTCTAGGAACAGCGTTCAGGTGGCAGGAGCACGGCGGCGAGGGCACAGAGAGGAGGCAGTGCAGCTGGAGGGACGGGAGCCAGGGCTAGCGTGGGGGGTGGGAAAACCACGGAGGGTGGGGCCTGTGGCGGGCAGGCTCCTGAGGGCACACCTGGTACCTGGCACCTGGATCCAAGCTGGATGTCATAGGGAGAGGGGTGGCTAGCCCCTCCTGGCCCAAAGCCCGACTCCACACCCCGGCTGTCCGCTGGCGGGCCGGGTGGCCCTGGGAAGAGCCCTCTCTGGGCTCTTACTCCCGTCTGGACCTGGAGCTTCCTGCAAAGCCACCTACCTACGGCCAGATGACAGGCCACGGGCACACCTAAGGAACAAGACGGGACGGAGGCACAGCCACACACACAGCCTGACTTGGAAGGGCTGCTGGGGGAGGGCAGGGCCTGTGTGTCTGAGCAGATCAGCAGCCGCTGTGCTCACGGGGCTCTGGGGCCAGGGACCCCCATGAGCCCTGTGCTCCATCCAGGCGTGAGCGGCAGCCGTGAAGACAGACAGTCCTGGCTTCCGGGAGGGGCCCGGAGAGTGGAGTCTTGGCCAAGGAGCACTTCAATTGAGCCAGCCCGGCACCCTGAGTCTGAACCCCGCCTCGGCCCAGGGCCCTGACAGGAGCTGTGCCCCTCCTGGACCCTCATTCCCCTCTGCAGATGCCAGGGAGCCCTGTTCTGACTCTGGGGCAGCTCTGCCGTCTCCTGCGGTGACCCCCTCGTGGGCGCTCTGTAAACTGGGATGCGCCGGGGACAGGTGCCAGGGGGCTGTGAATTCCAGCTGCAGAACTCCAGGCTGCCGGCGGCCTCACCGCGGCTGAGACCACGCTCTTGCTCAAGAAGCCGCGTCTCCTGGTTCCTCCCGACCCAGACTTCGTGAAGTGGGCTGGGGGTGAGAGCTGGGGGCCGGAGGACGGGCAGCACGGACGTGCCCGCCTCTCCCCCACACGGTTGCCCCTCAGGCAGGCTCCACGCAGCCAGGATGGGTTTCCCTCCCTGAGGCGCCGCAAAGGGTTCTGAGGTCGATCCAGAACAAACGCAGAGTTTTCTTGGACAACACACAGTGCCCTAGGCAGTTAAAAAGTCACTGAGCGACAACAGAGGAAAGATGAAACAGTAAGAACAAGGCTGTTTCTAGGTCCCAGCTGGCAAGGGAAGAGAGAGGTGCACCAGCCTTCGAGGGAGGCTCACATGCCTTGTGGGGGGGTGGGTAGCAGAAGGGTCTTGGGCATCGGGGTCCCGGGCTTACCTGGGCTCATGCAGCCCTGACAACCCCCGCCCCCAGGGTCCACGGAGCCCCTGGCGTGCCGAGACCGCAACCCCAGGCCCCGCGCTGGTGTCAGGGGCCAGCTGCCCCGCCTAGGGTGCCCTGGGCCTCTGCCCGCTACAGAGTTGAGGCCACCAGCTCTCAGCCGGCCAGCCTCCCCTCTAACTCCAAACAAAGCCAGTGGCCTACATCTAGCCACTGCTTACAGCTCCCAACAAACACTTGTGTCTGAACCCCGCTCCTGGCGCTCAGTCTAGTGGCCCAGGTGAGCTCAACTCACCCTCCAACCAGCTCCCAACTCCTAGTCCAAGGACCGGGTGGGCTCACCCCTCCTCCGATCAGCTCATGGCCTATGGCTGCCAATGGAGATGACTTCAGGAATGGCCACAAGCCCACAGCTCTGGAGGAGCCAGAGCCTCCAGTGGGAACACATCCTGGGGGTGTCAGAGCCCCCAGACCCAGCCAAGGACACCAGATCTTGGGCCACTCACCAGCAGTGACCACTCAGATCCCCCGACTGGAGCTTGTCTCTTGCAGCCCTCAGACTCCTGATACACACACGCCCTCAGCCCAGCCCGGCGTCCCTTCCTTTCCCAGGTGCCCACGTTTCTCAAGGCCCGGCAGGTCCAGAAGCCCACCCTGGGCCATGAGGATCCAGGAAGGAGGAGAACAGAAATCACATCCATAGGTGGACCTTGCGCTTGTTACCTAGTCGAGCCCACAGGGCCATCCTGCAAAGGTGGAATGATTGGTCTCATTTTACAGACAAGGAAACTGGTTCAGAGAGGCTGAGTATTCTGCCCTAAGTCACACAGCCACTGGGCAGCAGATAAGGGGACCCATCTGAGCAGCTCCTTTGAGGGTGCTGGGTCCTAGTCATCGAGGCACAGGAAAAGACCTTGGTAACCCCCATATCTGTTGGGCCCACCAGCCCTGGGCGCTCCTTGGAGGCAGCCCAGTCCCTCTGTAGTCCTAGACATGATGAGGGACTGAAGCCCGACCAGGGATAGGGCCTGAGGGACCCAGGGGTGCTGCTCTCTTACTTGACAATGGAGTGCCAGAGGAAGGAAACACCCTGCGTTCCCAGGGGGCCGCCCAGGGCCTCCAGAGACAGAGACAGGCCGTGGATTCCAGCAAGGGCCATGGGGATTCAGAATGCACCACTCCCCTTACTAGCCATTCCAAATGATGCCAGGGACGTCTTGAGAGGAAGAACCAATAAAACACTTTGTGATTAGCCACGCCCGGATCAGCGCCTGCTCTGATGAGCCCCACCCCCTCGGAGGGCCCAGCAGGCCACACCATGGGCGATGGGGCATCTCTGGCCTGGCCCTAGCTCCCTGGAGCCCTGGGGTCTCGAGCCCATCCCCAGGAAATGGGACAAACAGGTGAAGGTAGCCAGAACCCTCAGGCTAGGGTTTAAGTGAGGCTGGCCCCCAGAGAAGCGACACCATGCCTGGCCTGCGTCCTGGCTGCCAGTCCCCTCATCTCCAGTCCTGCCCGCGGCCTCGCCCTGGCTTTCCTTCAACCTGTGAAGAGTCACTTTGTCAAAGACAATTAAAAGAACAGTCCGTCTGCAGAATGCCCAAAGCGTCAGAAGTACTCGTTTTCCTCAGCATTTAGCTTTAGTCGACGGGTCTGTTTCTGGCTTCAAGATGGCATCTGCAGGGCTGCCGCCTGTCTCTGTCCCAGTTGCCCGCTGCCATGGCAGGAGGTGAGACAACAGTGGTGACTGTATGCTCAGGAACGCTCCTGGCACCGGGCAGGGGGAGAGCGGGAGTGGCCATCTGCAGAGCGGTCCCGCAGGCCTCGGGGAGCAGGCGGGTCTGCCTGAGGGGGCGCTGGGCTGGAGCTGAGGCCCAGGTTACGGGAGGGACTTCTGGGGAGAGCGGCCAAGACACCTGTTCCAGCAGCTACCTGATGTTCGCGGCCTGCTAACAGAGCAGGGTCTCAAATTCAGAACTGCCAGGCGCCGGCCAGGCCCCAGCTGGCCGCAGGAGGGGCTCGTGCTGCCGTGCTGGGGCAAGGAGGCTGGGCCTGGCTCCCCTGGTGGGGTTCAGCCCTGGGGAGAAGGGGCGTGGTGTCTCAGCTGCCAAGGAGTGGAGGCCAGTAGAGGTTGGTGACCACAGGCCCGCCATGGAGGGGCTGGGCCTGGGAGGCCACTAGCCATCCTCTGTCCCACAGCCAGCAGGGCTGTCAGCTCATCAGACTCGACGACTGCCCCACCTCTCTTTCAGTCAAATGTTTTATCTGGAGATAGTTTCAGATTCAGCTGCAGCAGTAAAACAAAATAATATGGAGAAATCTTATCTACACTTGACCCTGCTCCCCCATGGTGACCTCTTACAAAACTGCAGGATGGTGTCCCCACCAGGAGAACAACCTTGACCGTACACTGAGCTCAGGCTGATTGTCCCAGTGTTACTTGAACTTGCCGGTGTGGAGCCTACACATGGAATCAGATTGCTGAGAGCCACACACGCATGCGTACACGCATACAAGTGCCCCCACGGCCGGGATACCCACAAGTCCCACTACCACAAACCCCTCCCTGGACCCGAAGCCTGGCACTACCTCCTCCTCTGTCCTGAAACGAAGCTGAGGAATGCGAGGATCTAGAATAATATGGTCTCTCCACACGCACATTCCAAACAAAACCAGCAGATGCCCCAATTCCAGCGTTAGAGAGAGAGGGAAAAGGAACGTAAGACGAACAATGGGTAGCGTGGCGTGTTAATGGTGGGCCAGCCTATCGCAGTCACCTGCCTGGTCATGTGACAGGGGCCACAAACCCAGTTGGAGGCAAGGGCTCCCGGTCTGTCTACCTGAGGGACGCTGCCCTTGGGGACGTGATGTTCTGCATGGTGACAGCTCTCAGGGAGCCCTGGACATATCCAGCCTCTTCTTCCCTCCACCTTGAGGGCAGTTGCATTCCTGGAAAACTCAGTGCAAAGCCAAATCCCCCAAGATGCCTTTTGTGGTTTATACGTTAAAAGGAGTGAGGCCCAGGCTGAGACAGTTGCATGTGGATTTTCACTCCAGGGAGTGGCTGTGAGATGCCGATAGTGCTTGGTTGTGGGGTCCGCCAATGTGTCCCGAAATACAGGGTTACCCACGTGGGCCGTTCATTTTCCTGACCCCACCCCGGCACACACACTCCGTCCTGCAGGGGTAGCTCCCCCTGCGTCCACCTCCCCACGGACTAAGGCTCCTGGTCCCCAGATCCAGCCCAGTCCCACTGTCAAACAGATGCTGATCACGGTGCCCCACAAGACTGATCTGAATGGAGAGCCAGCCAAGGGGGTGATGGCAAAGGCATGCCAAGCCTTCCTCTCGGATGTTCCAGGACCGGTCCTGCGAGCCTCCATCCTCCTGCCTAGGGGAGACTGCCAAGGCTCTGCCTGCTCATGGAGGCCCCACTGCAAGCAGCAGGTTGGGGCTTCCCATCAGAGGGAGACTGGCGCCTCTTTCAGGGGCTACCTGTCACCACGTCCTCAAACCAAGCCTTAAAGCGGCTCAAATCCAGAACCACCACGCAGTGGTTGGAAAACTAAACTGTTCTGTGTAAACAGCTTGCTGGTCAAGGCGCTTCAGGGATAAAGCACGATGCAAATGCACAGAAATCCTCAAAGGATCCAAGAGACCATAGTCTTGGCCTCTGGGCAGAGGGACGAGGAGGGAGGGGGCCCAATTACAAACTGTGTGCAGACACATTTTGCACCATGTGGATGAATGATCTCTCAGTTATAGGAATACATAAAACAACACAACAAAGACATAAGCATTGCTTTTGTAAGCTAAATGTCATCTCTCACACCTTTATTCAAGAAGAGGGAATTACAAAACAATGAATTCAGCCTATAATCCCAGCAATTTGGGAGGCCAAGGGGAGTGGACTGCCTGAGCCCGCGGGTTCCAGAGCAGCCCAGGCAACTTGGTGAGTCTCTACAATAAATCAAAAATTGGCCAGACACATGTAGTTCTGGCTACTTGGAAGGCTGAGGCAGAAGGATCGCCGGAGTCCAGCAGGGCGACGCTGGGGTGGCCGTGAGCATGCCACTACACTCCAGTCTGGGAGACAGAGTGAGATTCCAACTCAAAAAAAAACAAAACAAAACAAAAAAAAATGAGATGCCACTTCACACCAATAGGATGGCTATTTAAAAAACAACAAGAACAACAACAGTAAAAGAAAACCCAGAAACTAACAAGTGTTGGCAAGACTTTGGACACACTGAAACCCTTGAGCACTGCTGGAAGGAATGTGAACAGGGCTGCCGCTGTGGAAAACAGGACTCCTCAAAAACTTCACCATAGAACTCCCATCTGACTCAGAAATCCCACGTCTGGGTACGTGCCCCAAAGGACTGAAGCGGGCACTTGGAGAGGCATGTGTATGCCCATGTTCACAAGAGTGCTGTTCACAACCACCAAAAGGCAGAAAAAACCCAAGTGTCCATCAATGGAAATGGATAAACAAGATGTGGTCTACACACACAGTGGAACATGATTCAGACTTAAAAAGGAAGAAACAAGCTGGGCTCGGTGGCTCAGCCTGTAATCCCGCGCCTTGGGAGGCTGAGGTGAGGGGATGGCCTGAGCCCGCGGGTTCGAGACCCGCCTAGGCAATTGGTGAGACCTCATCTCTACAATAAATTAAAAAATGAGCCGGGTGTGGTAGTGCGCGCCTGTAGTTCCAGCTACTTGGAAGGCTGAGGCAGAAGGATCGCCGGAGCCCAGCAGGTCGAGGCTGCGGTGGGGGGGAGCGGCCACTGCACTCCAGTCTGGGCGACAGAGTGGGACTCCAACTCAAAAGAAAAAAAAAAAGGAAGAGAACTCTGACCCACGCTGCAACAATGTGGATGAACCCTGAGGACATTGTGCTAAGTGAGACAAGCCAGTCATAAAAGGGCAAACACTGTCTGAAGCCACAGACATGAGGACCCTAGAGCAGTCAGCGCCATTGTGACAGAGAGGAGTGATCCGGGGACCCACTATTGTCTGTCCACATTGCCACAGCCCCCATAGAAGGGCATGGCAAGGGTTTGTGCGCTCCTGCAGGTGCCCACATTCCTGAGAGGTAGCAAAAGGAGGCTTCCCTTCGTCTCCTACGCGCGCCCAGCCAGTAACTTCAAAGACTCCTTAGCTTCCCTGCAGACTGTGCCTAGTGAACTGAGACATATAAAACCCCATTTACTCCCTTTTCTTTGTAGTCGCAGGTTGAATAATAGGGTATCAAGGTAATCGTAAGTCTTGTGATTTGTCTAACTTTTATGTATAACAACATGTAACAACGTATGACGTCTCAAGCCCTGTTAACCCCCTTCACTCTACGGCAAGCTTGAGTAACGTCTCTGCCGGGTGTTACTGATAAAAAGCTGTGAGATACCTCTGGCAACTGGCGCCAGGAAACGTGGACTGCAAATGTCATTGACAAAATGCGGCTGTGACTTAAATTCTATACAATGCTCTGCTAGTTATGTAGTCAATGCAAAGGCACCAACGACCCTGAACTTATAAAAGCAGACTAACAGCTGAGGGACGAGCAGAACCATTTCAGAAAGGCCAGAAGCCCAGCTCTGCTCCCTGGACTCGGATTCAGAAATAAACTTCTTTCTACCAGTTTTACTGCATCTCGATTTGTTGGTGTTAAGTGTCAGTAGCTGAGTGGTACTCAGACCCTAACGGCAGAGCAGTGGGCACCAGGGGCTGGGCAGGGGAAGTGGGAGGGGGTGCCTCACAGGTGTAAAATTTTAGCTTGGAAAGATGAGCACGTTTTGAGACGGAGGGTGCTGACAGCTGCACAACAAGGCGAATGTGCTTCATGCCTCCGAAGTGGGTGTTTTTAAATGGTCGGTTTTATGTCCTATCTATTTCATCACAATTTTAAAAACGGTTGTTGGGGCCTTGCCAGGCCAGCCCCTGCAGGGATGCCTGAAACAAAAGCTGGGACTTCAGGGCAGCCGGTGACAAGGGAGGGACCTGTACTGTGGCGAAGGGGAGGGCCCGCACGGGGACCTCAGAGAGGGGCCGACCTGTCTGAGAGGGTCAGGAAAGAGGCCTGAGTGGGACCCTCCTGGGAGCGAGGGCGAGGCCGTGTCAGCCGCCCTCCGAGGCCAGCTGGGCAGGGGTCCTCCAGGCCAGCGGAGGTTGGGGCGGCAGGAGGGCTGCCAGAGCCCAGAGGGGGCGTGCGTGAGAAGGGCCACCCTTCACCTCCCAGCGCCCACCCCCTCTCCCCTCGCTCTCACCAGGAGCCGTGGGCTCTTGCTGACTATTTCCCTTCTCTGGGTCATCAGCCCCAGGCAGGCAGGGCTGGCCTGGCCCACTTGCGGGGAGAGCCCGACAGGCCCGAACAGAGACGAGGTGCCTGATGGCCACTGCAGGCTGAGCGAGTGGACCGCAAATGATTGACAGAATCAGGCCGCATGGAGGGGCCGGCAGGCCTGGAGCCACAGCTGCTCTGAGGCCGCTGGTCCTGCCCCCCCGCCCGGCCTCCTGTGAGTCTCAGCACCGCCTGAACAGGGTCACACAGCAAAGCAGGGGCCGATGGCGTGGATCCTCCTTCTCCTGCTCTGAAGGCCGGGGGCAGCAGGGTGTTTTCATCCCCCTTGAAGGCAGGAAGCTTAAAGGGAACCTCCCGGGGTGAGTGTGAGGGCAAACAAGAAAGGGAGCCATCAGACAGGCTGGAGGGAGGAGGGGGCAGCCAGGGCTCCCTGCCAGCAGGCGTCCAGGGAGAGTAGCAGGCCCAGGGTGAGCCTGCACCGAGCGGGATCGCTGGCAGCGACAACACCAGTCTGGCCCACCGGCCCTGGGTGCTGGGCTCCCAGCCACGCCAGACAAGGTAGGCTCGGCACCCAAAATGAGCTGGCTGGGGACAGGCTGTGCGGCGGCAGGAGCAGCCACTGCGTTCCAGGTCCAGGCCGCGCCTGTGTGGGGGGCTGGGGGGCAGAGGCCCCTGGCCGGGAGCTCTGGAACCTGCTATGTGGCCGGGCACTCGTGTCCCCTCGCCCGCTCCCTGCTGCCCTCCGGCCCCTCCTCCCCTTCCTCAGGCCGCGTTTTGTACGCCACGACCTGCCAGCCCCTCCCTCCATGGTGTCCAGGCAGGGCTGGTGAGGAGGGGAGGCTGAAGTCCGGCTGACACACTGGCTGTGACCCTGAGCCAGGAACTCCCCTGGGACACGGGCAACCGCAGAACCACCCTGCGGAGTTGGGAGAAGTCACGCGATGATGCAGCTTTGCCGCTGTTCTCGGAGACTGCATGAATGATCCAGCAGGCCAGCACCTGGAGGGGCAGGGCACCCGGTGGGCAAAGGGCCTCCAGGGAGGGACGAGGATGGGCGGGCATTTCCTGAGCTCAGGGCCGGGCCCACTCACGGGTCCTCTGGCAGGTCCTGGAAGGTGGACTATCAGCCCACTCCACAGAAAGGGAAGATGAGGCCCAGCGCCTGCCCACGGGGGCACTCAGGAAAAGCCGCTGCCGACGGACTGCCCGAGGCCTCACGTGGTCCTGCCTCGGCTGAGAGGCCAGTGAGGGCCTGGATGGCGGACCAGCCCCTCACAGAGCCCCTGCTGGATGACGACGGCAGGCGAGCAGGTCAGGGGTGGGTCCTTTCTTAAGCAGACCCTCCTCGCCGCCCGAACTGCCAGGGAAGTCTCTCCCTCCCAGTGAAATTCACCCAGACAGGGTCTCCAGGTTCCAACGTTGTGCCAGGCCCATGACAGCCTCGGGGGTCCTGTGGAGCAGACCTGGACCCTGGCCTCGCACGGGGGCCGAGGCAGTGGCCAGACCACCCAGGCTGTGACACCCCCCATGGCTGGAAGGCCGCCGTGCGGCTCCCCGGCCTCTCTGGCCCAGGGATCTGCTTATCTTGAGTCTCTGGCACAACTACCGGTCCTTCTGCTCAAGGCCTGCGGAGCTGCCTGGCCCCTCTGCCTCTCCTCCTGGCCCTCTCGGCTCCGGCCACCCCAACCTCCCTTCGGCCGGCCAATCCTGCCCACCGTGCCCTCATCAGGGCCTTTGCACTCGCTGTCCCCTGCCCCTGGGGCCCCACCCTTCCCCTGGCGAGGTCACTTTACGCATTTAGATTGCGCTTCAGAGGCCGCCCCCTGCTGGGCTCGGTGGCACGTCTGCAACCCCAGCACCTCATCTCTGCCAAAGTTAAAGGTGTCGCTGGGCGTGGTGGCGGTCCGGGCTATTCAGGACGCTGAGGTGGAAGGAACGCCAGAACCCAGGAGATCAAAGCTGCCATGAGCCACCATCGAGCCACTGCATCTATCTGACGGTGGGGCTGGGCTGGACACTGGGGACCATCAATCAGCCCTAGTCCACGGGGACTCTGGGTGACAGAGTGAGACCCCTACTTGGGGGCAGGGGAAAGGTCACTCCCTCCAGGAGGCCCCCCTCACCTTCTAACAAAATGGCCATCCCCTTAGGCACTCTATCCTTCTCATCTCTGTGTCCTCTCTTCCCTGCAGTATCAGGTGGGAACGTCGCCCTCTCAGCTACTCCCAGCACGGAGCCGGACACACAGCAGGTGCTCCAGGAACACCAGCTGAGGGCACACATGGGGAGGTCTGGGCCTGGCTGGGTGACCTTGGCTGCATGTCCCTGCCTTTCTGAGTCATAACCAGGATCTGCCCGAGCGCCTCCCAGGGCTGTGAAAGACAAACAGACACGATAGCATGCTCAGGAAACAGCCTGATGCTGTGTAGGTCATCTGGGATGGCCATTTTTAGCAGCAGTCACTGGGTTTGCACGGCAGGACGTGCTACTGGTGATCACACGTGCCTGAGAGTTAAGGCCGAGCCTCAGTTTCTTTTCTCCCCACACCCGCCTCCCCGTGGGCAGAGGCTGATGTCCTCAGCATCCGGCCGACAGGACTGATCTGGACGGAGAGCCAGCCAAGCTGACGAGGGCGGAGGCTCAGTGCGCTGAGGCCTTCCTCTTGGAACGTCCCAGGACCAGTCCCACCTGGGGAAGACCCCCAGGGCTCTACTTCCTCCACGGAGGCCCCACTGCAAGCAGCGGGTTGACTATCACCTCCTCCAGGGCTGGCTGTCACCACGTCCCCAAACTGAAGGGAGGGGACCAAGACAGTTCCAGGCTGGGAATAAATGAACGAGCGGATGTGGGCGGAGGGAGCCCGGCTCCAGCCCCGCCGGACAGCCTGGAAACCCCTCGCAGCCCCACTTGCAGCGTTCCATGACAAGACGCGACGTGCCCTCGAGGACAGAGGGTACCACGAGAAACAATGACGGAGAGGCGGCTGCAGTCACGGTCTGCACGGGACTGCCCTTCATTGAGACGCCACTAACTAAGCTGCCAGTGCAATAATGACCTCTGCCACTAGTAAGCTTGATTAAGGAACTGATTCTTGGAGGCACCCTGAGGCTCCCCCGCAGCTGAATAAATCTTCCCCGCTCCTGCCACCATCCTTTTTCCCGCCCGTTGTGCCACCTCCACAAGGGACTGAGCCTTGGCAGGGACACAGTCATCCGGATTCCCAAATGCTCCCTCGGGGCCCACAGCAGGGGCCCAGAGAGTGAAAGGGAAGAAAACGGTGGAGACCGGGGGACAGCGGGGCGGGGAGGGCCTGCCGGCAGGGCTCCTTTAGACCAGAGGACAACCTAGTCGTGTCACACACAGGGACGCCGTGGCAAGTCCCTCCACGTCTGGCACGTAACACGTTGAGGAGGGGACACCTATTGCCCAGCATACGGAAGGAAACAGCTGTGTGACCCCGGTCAAGCCCCTTCCCTTCTCTGAGCCACAGCTGCCTCTGCAAAATGGGATCAATAACACCCCATTTTGCAGTCGCTGAGGAGAACCACTGAGGCAGCTGGGCGTGAGGGCGCTTTGACAACTACGGCGGCTCTGACGTTGGCTGCGATGCCACAGGGCCGGGATTCCAGCTGCCAAGAAAGTTAAGTATCGGGGCACACTCAGCTGCTCAACTCCTTTCCAAGCTTAAAATCTTGGTGACAGTCAGGTTCGCGCAGCAGGGGCCGGGCGAGCCGTGGGCCGGAGGTGGGCCGGCCCCTGCTCTGAGGGCAGTAAAATGGCGAGCAAACACAGGCTGACCAAGTGCCCACGGGCAGTCCCAAGCAAGGGCTGCTCTGGGGCTCAGAACTCTCCGCCACACAGGAGCAATCGCTCTCCTCCAGCCACTGCCTCCAAGTCTGTCTGGGATCCCTGGTGCCAACACGGTTGGTGGCAGCATGCAGGGTCAGGGGAGGCAGGGATGGCCTGGATGTCACGGTCCCCAGCCTGAGAGCTGGGGAAGTGTGGACAGACCTACAGCAAAGAGAGGGGGTAGTGAGCCCCCACACGCCAGCCCTGCTCCCAGGCAAGTGGGCAACACAGGCGTAGGCCATGAGGGGTCATGTGTTCAAATGCAGGTTTCTGGGCCCCCAAAGACTGACTCTGACTCTCTAGGGATGAGTACCGGACTCTAGAGTAACCGTATCCCTGGCCGAACTGCTGTCGGACAGGCGTGGGCAACGCTGCCACGCTGCGTGGCTGCATGCAAGGAACATCAACCCCACCAGACATTAACATCACCAGGAGAACTAAAAAGATCCGGACCCAGAAACCAGAATGTCCGCGGGTGGGACCCAGACGGCTCCTCCAGTGATGCCAGGGCAGAGTCTGGGCCAACATCCCCACCCCTGGGCTAGTCCACGCCAAGGTTCCAGTAGAGTCTGGCTGGGGTAGCCTCGGTGTCCCCACCTCCGAGACGGAGGTCGTAGTTCCTGCCCAGGCAAGGCTGCTGTGTGGATGACATCACTGAGCACCAGAGGCAAAGCACTAGGCTCGGTGAGCTTCACGTCACTTGTCACATCTCATCCTCATGACACCGCCCCTAAAAGCTGAGAATCTCTCTGACACTGGGCTCAGGGGCAAAGGTGTGGCTGCCTCAGGAGGGACTATTCCCAGCCACGGAGGCGGGAGCTCCACACTGGGAAAGGATTTACGATTTGTTTCCAAAAATACAGCCAGGGCCTTACCACAGGGAGAGCTCTGGCGAGCTCTGCTCATATCAACACACCAGCGTGCGGGCTTTTCCACTCACAGAGCAAATGAGCATCACAGCAAACCACAGGCACAGTGGCGGCCGCCATCACCCCTGGGGCTCCTGCCTGGGCCTGCTGACGCAGCAGCCGCGCGAGGCTTGTTTACTTCCTTCACGCCGTGGGAGCCAGAGAGCCGCCCTCAGTGGAGGTGGGGAGGGCTGGCACAGGGCTCCGGCACGTCTTGAGGCCCTGGCGGCCCCCACTTTCCTGGCCCTGAGGATGGAGCCTGGTCCAAGAGGATTTAGCCCTGCTCTCTGACCTCGGGCAGTCAGAGGCCACTGCACAGCCACGAGCAGCCAGATCCTGGGCAAGTGGTGGAGGATAGGCAGAGACCCGAGAATGGGCCAAACCCCCATGGCTGGGGTCCCGGAGGAGGGCAGAGGTTGCTCACCCCAGAACCGCACAGTGCAGAGCCCCAGAGAACTGCGAGGGAAGCTGGCATTGGGACCCCACTGCCCAGGGAAGCCTGGCTCGACAAAGCATGGGCTCTGGTTTCCATAAGTACCTGGGCCTGTGATGTCACCACCCCATGCAGGCTCTCACAGCCTCTGCTGCTGGCACTTGGCCCACAGAACACCTGGGCAGCACAGCTGGACACTGATGCCACCCTGCTAGGGACGGTGGGCCGGACTGTCGCCGTCCTTGAAGGACGCGCACCATGCCCAGCCTCAGCCTGCCTGCCGACCCCCACCTGGCATGGCCGAAGGGACATCTCGGACGTGCTGGCAGAGAGGCTTTCCCCAAACAGATGCACGGTGGACTGTACCCAAAGCCAGCAAGGTGGCCATGGCCAGGGCCCCTGTATGTGGATTCGCGAAAGGGACACGTGCCCTCCGGGGTGGGAAGCTCACAGCCTAATGAAGACCTGCTGACTGACAGCCTTTTTCTCTTCGTCATCACCACCAGACACCCCCGCTGCAGGGGATGAACGCCGGCACCCCCAGGGGCCAGCTCCCGGCGGAAGTCACCTGCACAGCCATCCGCCCCTCCCCCATGGAGCCCCTTTCTGGCTCCAGGCTCAGCCCCGACCCCACCGGCCTCTGGCTGCAGGTATCAACCCGCCATGTATACTCACAAATAGCGGCTCCTGCAAGCCATCCTGTCAAGCCCGGTCTCCCCTCTGTCTCTGCTTCTCCGGCTGGGGAGGCGCAACGTGCTCAGAGGAGGCGCAGGATGCTCAGGCAAGCCGCGGAAGGGAATAAAATTAAACCCAGGGACGAGTCACATTCCCGGGGGTGGCGAGCTCCTCCAGGGAGGCTGGGCGGGAGCCGGGGGCGGCGCCAGCAGCAGGCGCTGGGGGGGCCCTTGGCACGCAGAGCACACTCACACCGTGCCGGGGAGCCTGCAAGGACGTCGAGTCACCATGGTCGCCAGGTTGGGCGGGGGACGTCGGTCTCAAGGTTGCCGGGCACCACCCTGAGGTCTTCCCCTCCGCGCATCCGGGGTGGCAGGGCGTGGGGGCGAGGGGGCCGGCCGGGCGGATTCTGCCCCCGTTTGCTCCGGCAGCATCCGGAGGAGGGGCAGGCACACGGGAGCCTCCCCCCCGCCGCCCCCCCACGCGCCCAAGGAGCCACGTAGTGCGGCCGTGCTGGACCAATCGCCGAGGTGCTCATCGCCATGGCAACGGCAGCATCAGGCACGGCAGCCCCACGGCGCCCTCACTGCAAAGTCACACGCAGGCGGAGAGTCCAACGCTGCGGCCATGCCGGCCCCCTCCTGGCCAGCGCTGGAAACCTGGAAATCTGTGGCCGAAAGGCACGCGCGGCCAGAGCCTGAGATGACACCGCTTTCCAGGGTGGCTCCTCCGCCTTGGCACCGAGACCTGCGAGCCATGGAGTGCACAGGGCTCACGCCCTGGAGTCTGGCCCACTGATTCCAGGACGGGCTCTGCGGCTGAAGGGCTACGCGTCCTCGGCAGGCTATGTCCCAGAAGAGAAGCCTTGGCGATGCTGCTGTGAGATGGGACCATCACCCTCTGTCATGGGGTTGCAGGAGGGCTCGCCACCCACGGCAGTTGCTTGGCAGATGGCAGAGCACTCCAGGCGGAGGGAAGGGCTGGTGTCAAGGTCCTGGGGCAGAGATAAACTTGGAGTATTTGTGACCCTGAGGAGGCCAGCATGGCTGGAGTGGTGAGAACCCCACGTCTACCTGCTCCTCCCAGCGTCCCCTTTTCCACACACAGACCTCTCCTTATCTCATGCTCATCTGATCAGCCTTTGTTCCTTCATCTGAAAATCAGAAATCCCAAACCTACCTCAGAGGTACACAAGAAATATTGTTACATGCATGATAATCCTCGAGACAGCCCCAGTGAGTCTCATGCCACCATCCCACCTTACAGAGAAGAGAGCGAAAGCCGAACGGTCAACGATGACCCGGGTCACACAGCCAGTGGGCGGGACAACCAGGGAAGTCTGGCCTGAGCTCTGCTCTTCACGGCCTGCGAAGCTGCCTCCCTGGGAAGAAGATGTGAGAGGATGCACAGACGAGACACTCAAGCCTGGTCCCCGGCCGGCAGCTCAGAGGGCCGTCTCCCTTCTTTCCATCCTCGCCGGACTCCCAGCCGCACTGAGTTTAAGAGAAGCGATGCTGCACCCTCGAGTTTCTGTCCTTCCCTTACAGTGGAGGCAAGGGACTCAGACAGGGTGAGCGACTTGCCTCAAGTTGCACCGCAAAGCCTGGCAGAGATGAGACCAGGACCCCACTCTCCTGGACGACGGTGCAGTGTAGTGGGAACGGTGCAGTGTAGTGGGAACGGCACGACGCTCCCGACCCGCTCTCGGAGGCCTTGGACAGCCCATCTTCCCGCAGGGCGGCCTCCCCCCCTGGGCTGCCACGCCAGTCATTCCTGTTTCTGCAGCCCTGACATGCCACAGAGCCACCCTGCCTCACGCCTTCCTGCAGTTTCCCGCGGTTCTGTGACAAGGCCGAAATGCAGCCGCCGCCCAGGAGGGTGCGCTTTGGTTCAGGGCCGGTGGCGCCATGTCCCGTGAACCCACAGAGGCGCCCTACCCCGTGGGTAGAGTGGCCGCTCCCGCTCAGAGAGCTTGCCCACCCTGGGGCCTCACCAAGACCCAGACCCACGCGACTCCCCACCCTGGGCCCCAGCCCCACCCCTGTCGACCTCCCCAGCATGGCGATTCCCTTCTCACCTCCATGTTAGAGGAGGAAACGGAGGCTCAACGTGGAGACCGGACTGCCCTCCGAGTGGCGTCCACTCCCGCGTCCCTTTCCTGGGCTTCCTTTGGGCTCCCGGCGGGGGCGGCCCTCATTTGCACACCTGTCACTTCTTGAGCCCTTCCTCTTGGAAACTCACTAGCGTTTTTCTGCTGTGATGCTGTGATTTCAAAGCAGGGCAAATGGCAAAGTCCCAGGCATTCAGAAGCAAATGCCAAGTCTCTAGCTTCTGCAGTGCGTCGCTCACAGGGCCCTGGGCAGTGTTCACAACCCACCCGAGCATCTGTGGTTTCTGACTTTCAGTATCCAGCAGAGTCAGGCACAAAGGCGGCCCCAGAATTCGTGGGCCCGAGATGCCAACTTTGCGCTTTGCCCTGAGAACCTGCAGGCTCATCTCTTCGGGAAGAGCCCGAGGCTGGGGTGGGCCTACCTGTCCAGGTGCTGCCCGGGCTTCCCCTTGCTCACCACCCTGAGCCCTCACCATCCCATTTCGGAGTCAGATGGGTAGCCCCCGGCCCCAGATGTGAGGCCTATGGTCACGGGGCCAGGAAGTGTCACGACAGGACTCTGGATGGACGTGCCACCACTCCCGACTTCTCAACTGTAACAAGGTGCCTGAAGGGGGCAGGGGGTGGCAGCTGGCCTTGAGGCCACTGCCTGACCCCCGACCCGGCTGCAGTCCCGGGATCACCATCCACTCACCCACCTCTGCAGGCCGGGCCTGGGACACAGCAGAGCCTGGCATTCAGGCAGCCCCTCGCCCCCTGGGGTTTCTGGAAATGCCCATGTACCCCCTGCCCCCGCCTCATCACTGTGGGCTGAGGGGAGTCACCTGGACTGGGAGGAGAAAGCAGCCGTCCAGGACTCCCCTCCCTCAACGGGGAAATTCCAACCTGCAGGCCGACAGGAACACTCATGCCGAGCATCTCACTCCTGCCACCTGCGGCCATCTGTCTCCAGAGTGGAAGGAGCACATGGCATTTGGGGGCAGGAAGGGCAGCGAAGGCTGGAGCACCCTGCGGACAGAGCCAGTGTCGTGGAGGGACTTCCAGGGAGGGAGCTCCGGAATCCCGGGGACTGGGTGTCTCCGTGGGCAGAGGGGAACACCACACCCACGGCCCCATTCCCACTGCCAACTGCAGGGCCAGCACCAGTCTGACTCTCCAACCTCAGAACCACAACCCTTCAAGTCTGGGAATCGTGTTTACTTTTAGCTAAAGCTCTACACTTTAAAGAATGAAATCTTAACTGCAAAAATCACAAGTCTATTCTCCTTAAACAAGATACAGTCCTCTTCATCGCAGCCTAAATCTTACTCCCACCCACACACAGGTGATTGCTGTCACTTGCTTAGAGTAGAGCCCTTCAGAACCTTTTCTATGCATTTATCTCCATAGATGCCTCCTGTAGAAAATATAAAGTGCTACATGGACCATAACAAGTGGCACATGGACCATAACAAGTGGCACCATATCACGATTTTTTTTTTTTTTTAGTTGGAGTCTCACTCTGTCGCCCAGGCTGCAGTGCAGTGGCACGTTCACAGCCACCCTAGTGTTGCCCTCCTGGACTGCGGCAATCCTTCCACCTCAGTCTTCCAAATAGCCAGAACTACAGGCGTACACTACCATGCCCAGCTAATTTTTAAAATGTATTTATTGTAGAGACGAGGTCTCACCAAGTTGCCCAGGCTGGTCTCAAACCCGCAGGCTCAGGAAAGCCACTCTCTTCAGCCTCCCAAAGTGCTGGGATGACAGGCTGATTCACTGAGCCCGGCCCCTGATGATTTTTTTAAGAGACAGGTCCTGCTGTGTTGCCCAGGCTGGAGGAGAGTGGCCATTCCCAGATGCAACCACGGCACACTGCAGCCGCGAATGCCCGGGCTCGGGGTTTCCTGCCTCAGCTTGGGACTAAAGGTACACACTGCTCTACCCAGAACATTACGACGCCTTTAAAAAGATTTAAAATATACCAAAGGCCCAAAGACAAGTAACGTGAGCTCTGGTCTGCCCGTCACCCACTACGAGAAACAGAACACAGGGAGCATGACGGAAGCCCCGGACCACCGCCTCTGTGCTGTCCGCTGGCCAGCCCTTCCCGCCTCCCACCCCTGAGCCAAGTTCATGCCACAGTGCAGCTTCCCAATGCAGTTCTCCTGCACAGAAGGGGCTCCACAATTGTTATAAACACCTGTGCACTTTTTTTTTTTTTTTTTAGTTGAAGTCTCACTCCATTGCTCATGCAGTGGCATGCTCATGGGCACCCCAGTGTCAACCTGCTGCGCTCCGGCAATCCTTCCGCCTCAGCCTTCCAAGTAGCCAGAACTACAGGTGCATGCTACGACACCTGGCTAACTTTTTCATTTATTGTAGTGATGAGGTCTTGCCAAGTTGCCCGGGCTGGTCTCGAACCTGTGGGCTCAGGCAATCCTCTCGCCTCAGCCTCCCAAAGTGCTGGGATGACAGGCTTGAGCCACCGCGCCAGGCCTGTGCATGTTGTTAGACCTACATGAGCAGGCTCACACTGCACGTCGCTCTGCAGCTCCTTTCCCACACAGCATCGTGTGTGGAAGACTGGATCGCGGAACCTCTAAGCCACAGACTCTTCCTGGCCAAGCTTCCAGCTTCCAGGTTTTTCTAATCAGAGACGTGGGCAGGGCCAGAGGGGCTCTGGTGCCAGAAGGCCTCATGGGCTGGCTGGTGTGGGCCCCCTGAAGATTCCGCCCAGCCCGCTCCTCACATGCTGGCGGCTGAGGGAGGAGGAAGAGTCAGAAGCAATTATCTTTGGAAATGTGCGTGGGCTTCTGGAAGCTCGGCAAGCAGCCCTCGCTGCAGCGCACTG
The DNA here is from genome assembly GCF_000164805.1 of Carlito syrichta. Lineage (NCBI taxonomy): Eukaryota > Metazoa > Chordata > Mammalia > Primates > Tarsiidae > Carlito > Carlito syrichta. The sequence goes on along the minus strand of NW_007251346.1, from coordinate 192,462 downwards.
CATATCACGGAGGCCCCTGTCCCTGTGTGCGTGTTGGGGGAGATCAGAGCCTGGTCCCTAACAGCTGGGCAGCCGTCCCCAACACAGCCCTGAGACAAGGTGGCTGCTGCTTCTCGGTGCTATTTTGGAGCCCTGGCCTGTGGAGATCCGGAAGCCAGGAGGGCTGGCACTGGTCCCTGCTGGCTGCCATGCCTGGCTTGCTGCTGAGTGTGTCCGGGGTGGCCCTGGTCCACGGAGGGACCCACGGCCCCACAGACACCCCTGCAGAGGCTCACACTGCCCTGGGCCACATGGCCGGAGGGACGGGGGGTGGGAGACAGACACGGCTGTGTGGGACTCGGAGTCCTGCTCCTGGGGAGAGGACGTGGGCGTGAGCAGAGGTGCCTGGAGCAGCCCCTGCGCCCACGTGCCTCCACTCAGGAGCCCGTCGGGCCCCTCCCAGCAGGCAGTGTGGCCTGCTGTCGAGACCCAGAGCCTCTGCTGCCATCAGCTGTGGGACAAGGCAGAGGTGACGCTGCCTCAGCCCCAGCATCTAGACAGCAGGCTCACAGGGCATCCACCTGCATCTCTAGGTAAGGGTGGAGTGAGTTAGCACGTGTGAAGCAGTTGGACCAGGGCCTGTATGCTGTGTGCTCTGCAAGAGTTGGCATTGCCACTATCACTGTTTCAGAGCCAGCCTGGGGGGCTGGAAAGTTCACAGAGGGGACGTTCACTGGGCTCCGGAGTCAGGAGACGCAGGCAGGGCAGGGCTTGCGCCTCCCTCTCTCAGCTGCGAGGTTGAACTGGGAGCAGGGGTTCTTCTCAGGCCTCAGCCACCCTGCACCAACTTCTCTTCAGTCTCCACTCTTCACCCTTCCTATTAATATTGGCCTAATAGCTTTCTCTCAATTTAAAATTATTTTCACTTAAAAACAAAACCTGGCCAGGTGCCGTGGCTCAAGTCTGTAATTCCAGCACTTTGGGAGGCCAAGGGGATTGCCTGAGCCCATGGGTTCAAGATCAGCCTGGGCAACCTGGTGAGACCTCGTCTCTACAATAAATCAAAAACTAGCTGGGCGTGGTAGCATGCAGCTGTAGTTCTGGCTACTTGGAAGGCTGAGGCGGAAGGCTCGCCGGAGCCCAGCAGGTTGACACTGGGGTGGCCGTGAGTGTGCCACTGCACTCTAGCCTGGGCGACAGGGTGAGACTCCAACCCCAAAAAACAAAACAGACAGACAAACCAAAAAGAGGTCCTGTGCCCAGGTCCTGTGGCTCATGCCTGTGATTCCAACACTCTGGGAGGCCAGAGTGGGAGCATTTGAGGCCAGGAGTTCAAGACCAGCCTGGGCAACATAGCGAGAGTCTGCCTCTACAAAATAAAAATAAATGAGCTAGGCATAGTGGCATGCACCTTAGTTGCAGCCATTCAGAAGGCTAAGGTGGGAGAATTGCTTGAGACCAGGAGGTTAAGGCTGCGGTGAGCTACGATCACACCACTGCCCTCCAGCCTGAGCGGCAGAGTGAGACTCTGTCTCAAGTAAGCACAAAACTTCCTGTCGCAATTGTAAATTGTATACTTGACATGCTGGTCACTTCCCTCCAACAATAAGCATTCGAAGTATGGTTTTTTGACAGAAACACTGCTCCCCTGAGGCCCTTGCACAGGCGAGGGCACCCCTGTGCTGATGTGGGGCTGCCAGGCAGGGTGGGCTCCAAGCAGGGCCGGGCCTGCCTGGGCTGGGCCAGCAGGGACGGGCAAGACTGAGACACAGGAGTGCAGCCCTGAGCCTCTGGACTCACCAGGCCGCACTGGTTCTCCCGCAGCTGGTCTCTCTAGCCGTACAGTGTTGACCGGCCAGGCCGTGGGTGCAAAGTGAGGAGAGGCCCCCTCCCCAGAGCCAGGTCTCCACCCCACGGTGGCCAGTCATCCCCTCTCCTGCTGGAACCCCACCCCCAACCTGAGCCGGGAGCAGCACGGGAGCCAAGCGGGGTGTGAGAGGCAGGCCGGACATATGCTGGAGTCACCCAGAGAAAGCACTGCCCACTTGAACCTGAGTGTCCTCCTGAGAGCCAGGAACCCGAGCTTTACGCGGGCCCCTAAAGGGAGAGCCGGCCTGAGAAGGAAGACCATGCGGAGGAGGCCAAGCTGAGAGCAGAGGCGGCGGACTCTGGTGTCTTCACCAGTGGAACAGCATATGCAAAGTCTTGCAGGTGAGAAGCAGCGGAGAGTACTGAGCCTCAACCTACCAGGAGGTTTGGGCTTCACTATGAGGGTCACGGGGAGCCCCAGGGGTTTGGGAGCAGAGGAGGGACATGGTGAAGTTGGTGGTTAAATAGACCCCTTCAAGGCAGAAGGATTGGAAGGGCAGAGATTGGAGACCGGGGAGAGGCTGGGACGGTGGCTCTGGGGGGAGGAGGAGGAGCCCTGTCCCAAGGCTTGAGGGTGGGGATGGGCAGCAAGAAAAGGCTTGTGGGAAGGAGGTGGGCGGGCGGGAGTGAGGGGCGGGGCCAGGCGCAGCCGGGGCCTTGGGCAACCAGATGGATGTGGCACCTTCGCCTCCATGGAGACACAAGCAGAGGTGCGGGGTGGGGGAGGGGTGAGTCCCCTTTGGATGTGCCGGCATGCAGCACATGGGGCACGCTGCGGAAGAAGCCAGGAGGCCATGAGGGTCTGGCTGGAGGCCGGGCAGGGCGAAGAGGGACAGTCGGGCAGATCTCTGTTGGCAGACATCGAAGGGGCGCTGGCAACGGGGCAGAGAAGGAGCCACTGCGGGGGAGAGGAAGCCAGCTTGTCCTCAGCCACGGCGGGCGCACACGGCTCACCCACCCCCAATGGCTATCCTGGCCAAGTGTGCTCCCTCCCGGCCAGCCCCCGCCCTGCCGGCACTTCCTGGGGATTCGCCATCTGTCCGGTCCTGCCACAGTCACTCAGGCCCTGCCCCTCCTCCCTGGGATCTGAGATAATACAAGAACAACATTCCAGCCGGGCTGGTGGCTTAGCCTGTAATCCCACCCTTTGGGAGGCTGAGGTGAGTGGACTGCCTGAGCCCGCGGGTTCGAGACCCGCCTGGGCAACTTGGTGAGACCTCATCTCTACAATAAATCAAAATGAGCCGGGAGTGGTAGCGCACACCTGTAATTCCAGCTACTCGGAAGGCTGAGGCGGAAGGATCGCGGAGCCCAGTGGGTAGGGGCTGCGGTGGCCGGGATCGGCCACTGCACTCCAGTCTGGGCGACGGAGTGAAACTCCAACTCAAAAAAAAAAAAAGAATCCAAAATGAAAGCTAAGCTTTACGCTCAAAGATGCTCATCACAGAATTACTTATAACAACAATAAAGAAACTAGAAGCTCGACATTCAGGTGAATGTCCAATATTGGGAACAGGCGAAAATGCAAGGCATGATGGGATATTACACGGCCTTTAAAAGAGATGCTACAATTTTCAGCAATGATGTTGGTAACTGTTAGCTTTCTTTTTTTTTTGAGTTGTGGGGCTCATTCTGTCACCCAGCTGGAGTGCAGGGGCTGGTGGCTCACTGCAGCCTTGATCTCTTGGACTCAGGTCCTCCTTTTACCCCGTTTTACCTGAGTAGATGAGACTATAGGCGTGTGCCACCATGCCTGGCTGATTTTTTTATTTTTTGTACAAACAAGCCCTCAGAATGTTGCCCAGCCTGGCCTCAAACGCCTGGGTTCAAGTGATTCTCCTGCTTTGGTCTTCCAGAGTGCTGGGATTGCAGGGCATGAGCCACCGTGCCTGACTGGTTATTAGTTTAAAAGGCAGCTCAGTGGCCGGGCTCAGTGGCTCAGCCTGTCATCTCAGTACTTTGGGAGGCCAAGGCGAGTGGATTGCCTTAGTCCGTGGGTTTGAGACTCACCCGGGCAACTTGGTGAGACTACATCTCTACAATAAGTCAAAAATCAGCTGGGTGTGGTAGCATGCACCTGCAGTTCTGGCTACTTGGAAGGCTGAGGCGGAAGGATCGCTGGAGCCCAGTAGGTCGAGGCTGCGGTGGCCGGGAGCAGTCACTGCACTCCAGTCTGGGCGACAGAGTGAGACTCCAACTCAAAAAAAAAAAAGCAGCTCATCATGAACACAGCAACAGGATCCCGCCACACAACTAGGAAAGCAACTGGAAAGACACAACGATGCCGCCATTGAGAGGTGGCATCTCTGACTGGGGGAATTATTGGTCAGCTTTATCTCCTTTTCAACTTTCTTTGCTTTTCAAAGTTTCTACAATAGGCTTACCTATATAGAAAAGGGCAAGATATACTATTACTAAAAACTCTTCAGTCATCTAAAAACTTACTGAAAACACCAACGAACTAATTCTGAGAGGAAGAGGAATCTGGGATTCTGCAGGGGCCAGGGCGCAGGCACAGTCGGACGCAGGTTTGAATTGGGGCTCCACCACCGCCTGGCTCATCTCTACCCCAGGGCAGGTCCTCTCTCCTCTCTGAGCGTGGCTTTCCTCTTGGAGAACCTGTTCCTGTCCCTCCCACTCACAGAGAGTCGCCATGAACACCCAGTAAGTGAATGTATGCAGTGTGCCTAGGAGAGTGGGTGCCTGAGACGAGTCTCCAGGGGCGGGCACAGTGAGGTGCAGGAGGCAGGGCCACCGGGCAGGGCAGGTGTGCAGGCTGATGCACTGCTGAACTCTGCGGGCACAGGTCCCTTAGCCTTCGGTGGAAGCAGTGATCCCAGAGCCTGGCAGGTCAGCCGCCCTGGCTTAGCACATGGTCTCAGGAACGCCTCATCCCGGTTCTATCACTTACTAGTTGTGTGACCTGGAATGATATGAGACGCATCTCCCTGGTAGTGTGACAAGTTGATGTCAGGTGTGCCAGACTGCGGATCAGGCTGTCGCCTGGTGAGCACCGTCACCCCTGCGCACCCCCAGCACACAGAGCGTCGTCTACTCCGAGGCTCCTTTTGGCCCCAGCCAAGGGCAGTTAAGCCGCTTCTGCAGTTCCCTCAGGACAGGGCTGTGGAAGAAGGTGGCGCCTGGACCCCCACAAGGGCTGAGGTGCTGAGGTCAGAGGGAGACCAGTCTCGCAGACGGCCTAGCACCAGAGGGACACTCTCAAAGGCCTCACGCTGGGCACAGCAAGGCCGTGGAGCCCAGATGCCCACTTGGACAGCCATGGCGGTCAGAGGCAGGAGCACCTCTCTCCAACAGCCTTTTGCCAACCTGTCTCCCCTCAAGAGAATGTCTGGTCTCTAAAGCAGGGTTGCCACCTGTCTTGGTCATTGCTGCATTTCTCAGTTCACCGAATAGGCCCTGGCATGCAGTAGGGGCTCATAAATGCTCACCGAATGAATGAATGAATGAATGACCTCGAGCCGCACTCCCTCATCTGCCCCAGCTGGCTCAGTGCAAACGTGAGCACTCACCCTTCACCCCAGATGCACACTGCTCTGACAGTCTAAGTCTGCGTGGGGTAATTTCTTCCAGTCCATGTTAATAATAGATCTTGTGATCACAGTTTATTTGCTGCGGTTTTAGTTAATAGACTGGATGGAATGCTTGCATTTGGAAAGCTCCCCAGATGCTTCAGGGAGCTCCCACATTCACCCGCCAAGGGCAAGAGAAACGACGAGAAAGCGTCGCTCGGGGATCTGTGTGTGCGCCTCTCAGGAGAAAAAACTCTTGGTGCAGGAAAAACCTGCAGGCTCAGAGCCAAGCCCCTTCACCTCTCTCAGCCTTCGTCTCCTCGTCCAGGAAATGGGTCGGCAAACCCCGCCTCACAGGGAAGGCGCCCACGAGTCGATCCGCAACCCTGGCAACTGCGACGACCCGGCGACATGCTCCGAGACCGATCGCAGCATCGGCCGAGCCATGTTTTCCTTGAAGCTGATGTTTGGTTTTAGCTGATGTTTTGTTTCTCCTCGAAAGGAAACTTTCTTTCACGACCCTAAGTCAGCGGTCTCCAGCCTTTCTGGCATCAGGGACGGGTTTCGTGGAAGACAATTCTTCCACAGACCAGGGATGATTCAAGTGCACGACGTTTATTTCTATTACGATAATACTGTAAGGTATAATGAAATAATTCTACAGCTCACCATAAAAAAGAGGCATGGACAAAAGTGGTAAATAAAATAAGGGGGGGGGGGGCACACCTGGACTAAAATAAGTGTCGGACTCGGACGTAAAGCCTGTCACCAGATGCAGCTATGCCACTGAAGCGCATCAGCTCTCTTGCCACTCACTGACAGGGCCTTGGTCTGCGTCTGCGAGCAACTGGTTCACGATGGTCTCTGTGTAGTCCAAACTCACGGCTCATGTTAGTCTGTGTCTGCAGCCGCTCGCCGGGACTACATTGCCACCTCAGCTCCACCTCGGACCATCAGGCATTCGAGTCTCCTGAGGAGCGCCAGCCTGGATCCCTCGCACGCGCAGTTCACCATGGGGTTCCCGCTCCCAGGAGAACCTACCGCCGCGGCCACTGATCTGGCAAGAGGCGGAGCTCAGGCGGTCACGTGAGTGATGGGCAGTGGCCGTAAACACAGAGGAAGCTTCGCTGGCTTGCCCGCTTGCCGCCCACCTCCCGCTGGGCAGCCCAGTTCCTTAGGGGCCGCGGTCCGGTTCCATGGCTTGGGGGTTGGGACCCCTGCCCTCAATGAAAGACCAGGGTCACGTGCTGTCTTAGTCTGCTTTGTTGCTGCTATAACAGAACATCAGAAACTGGGTAACTGGTCATTACAACCACACTGCTCATGGAGATTTATTTCTTATTCTCTGGAGGCTGGGCAGCCCAAGGACGAGAGGTGGCACCCAGGAGGGCCTCCTGGCTGCATCACCCTGTGGCAGGAGGTGGGGGGGGAGAGGGCACCTGCAGGAGACAGGGGAGGGCCAAGCTCGTTGTTTTACCAGGACCCCAGCCCTGTGATGGGTTTCCTTCTGAGACAGCAATGCTAACCCATCTGTGAGGGCAGAGCCCACCCATCACAGTCCACTCACCTCGGAGAGGGCCCCCGGGCGCTGGGGCACTGGGAACCACGCTCCCAGCACACGGCCTCTGAGGGACACGCTGAAGCCACGCCCTGGCCTTAGCATCTCTGGAGGGGAGCACAGCCCTCCAGCCTGACAAACACCACCCCTCACCCTCTCTCCTTCCTCCTCCAGCGCCTGATGTCGCGTGACCTGCTGACCAGTTTTTGGGTTCCTTGTCCGTTACTCCCACCAGGTCATCAGCTTTCGCCTGGATCAGTGCAGGGGTGCTCACTCAGCAAGAGGTGAAGGGACCAGGGACGCGGGAGCAGAGCGGGGGAAGGAGCCAGCCACCGACACACTCACCCGCCAGCGCCCCCTGGGTGCCAGCACCTGCCAGGAGTGGAGGTCAAGGTGAGCCAGAACGTGTCCTCCGGGTTCTCCACTCCTCCGGGTAGCTCCTTCCCAGTTCCCACCAGGCTCCCCTCGCCCCGCCCCCTCCCAGGCCTCCTCTCTTCTGTCTACAGCCCGCCTTGAGCTCGCGCTGTCCCCGGCTCCGCCAGTGGCCCGTGTGCTGAGGACGGCTGTGCTGTCCTGACTCTCTGCTCACCACAGAGCCGAGTCCAGCTGCCTGCACAACGCCGGAGGGCATAAGTCAGCAGGCCAGGCACACGCCCAGCGTCCCAGCCTTGCTCCTCCTTCAGTCGTGTTCCGCCGCGAGTTCCACCCGCTGCTCCCAGTCCACCCAACCCTGCCACCCTCCCCTCTCCCTGAACGACCTTGGCGCCCTCCCTGCTCGCCCTGATTCTGCTCGGGCTCTCACTGCCCTGTCATGCACACCGCGGACAGACCAATCCTCTGACTAAGATGAGACCACGGCCCCGTCCTGCTTTGCGATCGCCAGAGGCCCCACTTCACCGGGGATAAAAGCCACAATCATTGCTGCGACCCCCAGGCCCTCCTGATCCTCCCCTGGCCTCTCCTCGTTACTCTGTCTCAAGCACGCTGGCCTTTGGACCTGCCAGGCCTTTCCCTGCCTCCCGGCCTTTGCCCAGGCTGTGCTTTTTGCGCAGGGTGACATTCCACAGAGTTCAAACAGGAACCGGCCCTGACCGCTGGCAAACACCTCAAGCAAGACCAGGCATGAGCTCCATCACTGCATCCCCTGGGGATGTCTGAGAAGGGCCGGGGGAGGGGCCGAGCAGGGGAGCAGCAGTAGGAACCACTCTGGGGGGTTCGGGTTTCAGCCCAGGGGCCCCAAAAGACTTCTCTATTTTTGTTTGCTTATTTGTTTGTTTTCTGAGTTGGAGTCTCACTCTGTCGCCCAGACTGGAGTGCAGTGACCGCTCCCGGCCACCGCAGCCTCGACCCGCTGGGGTCCGGCGACCCTTCCGCCTCAGCCTTCCGAGTAACCGGAACTACAGGCATGTGCTACCATGCCCGCCTGATTTTTGATTTATTGTAGAGATGAGGTCTCGCTGCCCAGGCGGGTCTCGAACCCGCGGGCTCAGGCCATCCACTCACCTCAGCCTCCCAAAGGCGCGGGATGACAGGCTTAGCCACCGAGCCCAGCTAGACTTCACTATTTTAATGCCCTGTCTGTAGCCGCTGGACACCTGTCCTGACACGGCCTAGCCCATCCTCTCTCAGACTTCTGCTTGGGCCTTGCTTGGGGCCCTATCCTCAGTGAGGCTCCCCGAGCCCCCCCCAGCATACACCAGCACCCCAATCCTTGGCACCTGTCACCACCAAACCGCACAGCTTCAAGTGAAAACAACCCAGTGTCCATCGACGGCTAAATGGACAGGCACGACGTGGCCTGTTCACACAGTGGGATGTGCCTCAGCCTTAAAGAGAAAGGGCGACTCAGCGGAGAGCACAGCAAGGATGAGCTTTGAAAACGCTGTGCTAAGTGCACCAAGCAGACACAGAAGGACAAATGTGGCGGGACTTCCTTGAGGTGAAATTCCAGAAGGGGTAAATCCACGGAGACAAAAGGCAGGTGAGTGGTCACCCAGGACTAGCGGGACGGGGGTGCTGGGGAACGGCTGCCAGTGGGCATGGAGTGTCTGTCTGGAGTGACGCAGGGGAGGGTGACTCGCTGTCCTTTATGTCTCTTCCAAACTCCTCACTGAGAGGCCGGGAGTCGCGCCTGCCAGGGGCTCCTCAGACGGGGTTTTACTGTCCTCCTGCCCTGCACGCGGAAATCTGTTTTCCAACTGGCTTTGGCATAACATCACACACCAGATGAAGAAGGACATCAAACATGTTTCATGACCCTGCAAAGCTGTCTCTTCAGGATCCTCAGACTCCGAGCACCTCGGCAGACACTTACTTATTCCCTCTGAAGTCTGTTACCTCCAGGACTTCATCTACACATCAGGAAACTGGGAGTTTTTCCATCTTATCTCAACAAAATATCCTGTCCGTCGGGAAATCTTTAAAAACCACCTACAACCAGCTAGCAAGCACTCCCCTGCCCCTTGGAGACGCCCTTCCTTTCTTGACTGAACCAGTGAGAATCTCACTTACATTGATGGTTTTGCCTGTAACTTCTGTCTCCCTAAAATGTATCCAACTAAACTGCAATTCCACTACCCTGGACACATGCTCTCAAGACTTCTTGGGGCTGCGTCCTGGGCCGAGTCACTCACATTTGGCTCAGAATGAGCCTCCTCAAGCATATTTGGCTGAACTTGGATTTTTTTTTTTTTTTTTTTTTGAGTTGGAGTCTTACTCTGTCTTCCGGGTTGAATTGTCAAGGGCACAACCATGGCTCACTGCAAACTCAACCTCCTGGGCTCTGGTGATCCTTCTACCTCAGCACGTGCCACCATGACCCACTAATTTTTTTGAGTTTTTTGTAGAGATGAGGTCTCACTATGTTGCCCAGGCTGGTCTCAAACTCTGGGCTTAAGCAATCCTCCTGCCTCAGCCTTCCAAAGCGCTGGGATTACGGGTGTGAGCCAGTGCACCTGGTTTGAACCTGGGATTTCTGCGTTGTCATGAACGTTATAAAATGTGTTCTGGTGATGGCTGCACAGCTCAGCAAATTTACTAAAAACGATTAAATCATATGCTTAAAAAAAAACCTGCATATTTTTAATGTGTATGTTCTTTTTTTTTTTTTTTTTTTTGAGTTGGAGCCTCACTCTGTCGCCCAGACTGGAGTGCAGTGGCCGCTCCCGGCCACCGCAGCTTCGACCTGCTGGGCTCCGGTGATCCTTCCGCCTCAGCCTTCCAAGTAGCCGGAATTACAGGCATGCGCTACCACGCCCGGCTGATTTTTTGATTTATTGTAGAGATGAGGTCTCGCTGCCCAGGCGGGTCTCGAACCTGCGGGCTCAGGCAATCCACTCACCTCAGCCTCCCAAAGGCGCGGGATTACAGGCTGAGCCACCGAGCTCGGCTAATTTGTATGTTCTATTTTGGGATTTGTCTCCCCATCCTCACGATATTCGCTCCAAGAAGACAAGGGTCACCTGTTGTGCTATCTTCCCAGTGCCCAGAACACAGTAGGTATTCAATAAAAGACTGCTGAATGAGTGAATGAGTGAAGGAATGAATGGGTGGACGAACGCAACCTGAGCTCAAGGCACAGTGAGTCCCGGTGCCCAGGCACACTCCACATCCCAGGTCATCCCGCCCTGTGTCCACACGTGCTGCCCCCGCTGGCTGTGAGCCCTCCGCAGGAGTGCTCCCGGAGTCCGCAGGGGGAGTCGCCACGGGCTCCTTGCAGGGCAAGGTCCTGGCAGAGATGGGCCCCACCGCCTTGTGCGCCCCCCGTGCCCTCTCCACAGCCCGGCACTCTGCCACTGGGCGTGACTTTGCTGGGCCCCTGCTGTGTGCCAGGTCCTCTCCTGGGCATGAGGGGACGCCCCCGAGGGACTCGCCCCCGCGGCTGGGATGACTTCAGCAGAGTCTCAGTTGCAGACCCGCAGGCCACACCCCTCAGAGCCCCCTTGACTGACAGCCCTTTCTCGGCTCGGACAACGGCCACAGGGGGCAGCATGAGGATGGCATGGAGCCCCCTCGTCAGTGGGAGGGGGATGCCCTTGCCGTACGGCCCGCCCGACCTTCCCCTCCCCACCGCCCAAACCCACCTGCTGCATCCTACTGCCCGCCGCCGTCTGAAGACTTCTTCCCACCATTCAGGGCTCACCCTCCGCTCCATCGACGCTGCCTCGGGGCACCCTGCCCAACTGTCACGGGCCCCCAGGTGTGGTCACTCCCTTCTGCCCACCGGAGCCCCCCCACCCACTGAACGCCTGGTTTGCTTGTCGGTGGGTGGGCGGTGCTCCCTCCACACCGAGACACGGGCTTCTGGAGGGCAGGGGGCGCCTTTTAGTCCCTGAGGTGGGCGCCAGGCTCAGACCACACGGTGAGTGCACAGCAGCGGCCGTTCACAGGACAGAGACTGGAAGGGGGCCCAGGGCGAGGTCGTGGGCCTTGTCCGCGAGGGCGAGGTCCCCCTCCAGCCCGCCCGTCTTTCCTCAGCTCTGCCTGCTTTCCTCCCAGAGAACATCCCGTCTTGTGGCTGCTGCAGAAGCAGGGGCCGTGGAAGGACCCAGAAGCCCAGGGTGGCCCACGAGCCTCCCAGGAAGCCCTCGCCCCTGGCTGTGCCGCAGCCTGGCTCCGGCTGGCCTCTGTTCATCCCAGCCATTCCCACGCCCTGGCCCTTGCGAACCTCCTCTAGCTTCAGGCACAGGCAGCTGGGGAGCGGCAGCTCCATCTGGGGTCCAGCTGCCTTACACTGGGCAGGTTCGAACAGGCCACCTCGGAAAGGGGCGCGTGAGACCCCTGTCCCGGAGGGCAGGAGAGGACCAAGGGCCCATCATTCGGGGAGCCGCACCCGGGGACGTTTCCGCACAGGGCTGGGTCGATGCAGCCAGAAGGCACTGGTGTGAGGCCCACAGCTGCCAGCAGGGGGCAGCCTGGAGCTACGGCAATGGCCTGGCCGGTTCCCTGCACACCCAGCCCGGTGCCCTCGGTGGCCCCGAGGCCCAGGGCATCCGTCTCCTTTCCTCCCTGCTGCCAGCCACCCTCCATGCCCAGGCGTGATTCCCAGCCACCGTGCCCCCTGCCTCTGACAACCCAAGTCCCTCCTGCTCCCGGGTCTCCGGGTGCCTCGTCTGCAGCTCCAGACCCTGGGTGAGCACTGCCTGGAGCTCACGCCCTTGACAGCAGGCCCTCCACGGCGGACCCCTTCCGGGCTCAGAAGTTGCCATCTCAGAGACCCCAAATGCCCAGGCACTGGCTGCTCCTGTCCTCGGGGTCCACGCTGACTCGCTACAGTGTCTTCTTGGAGTAGCTCAGCACCTGGGGCCATTTCAGCCCAACCCCAGGAATAAGTGACACCTAGGCAGCCCCACCCTTGCACGGACCCCACCAGGTGCCAACCCCACCTCGGCGACCTCAGGTACTGAACCACCCCCAGTGGCCCCCACCAGGTACGAACCCGCACCTGTCACTTCTCTCAGGGACGACATCACACCTCATGGCTCTCCATCAGTTCCTGAAGCATGCTACCCCAGCCAGGTGCTAAGTCACACCTGAGCTGCTAGGTCTCCCCTCTCTGTTCCCTGCGCCCTCTAGGTCCAGGCATGCACAGGGGATCCCGCCCGGCCAGGGAGAGCCTCTCACCCCACTTCCAGGGATGGGTTTGGTGGGGGGTTCAGAGACGGGCTTGCCCGCCTCAGCCCAGGAAGCGCCAGCCTGGGACTTCCGCTGGACCCCTCCCCTCAGCTGCACAATGCCACAAGCCCCAGGGCTGCCTCCCCTGCCTCCCGTAGGCCCGGGCCTGCCCATCATCCCAGGTGCCCTTCCAGGGCCCTGGGCCCTCTCCTCCCAGGTCCCCAGGCGGCTGGAGGAGTGCTCAGGCCCTGACCCTCGTACCCAGCGGCCCCTGGGAGAAATGCCCATCCTCAGGTCCACCCAGACCTCCCATCAGCACCCCAGGGTGGGCCTGCCACCCAGGTGATAAGGGGCCCTGCTGGCGACGCTCATGCCATTCCTAGGCAGGCATGGGCTGGACAGCACGGCACCGAGGGACGAAGCAGAGGATATTCCAGGAGGGGCGCATTTCCTACTTAACACTCAGTGCCTTCTTGGAGGCCCAGCTTCCTCTTCATGGTAATCACGCCTCCCCTTCCCAGCCATCTGGGGCTTTTTCCACCACTCCCAGTTCTGGGGAGGCTCCAGGACGCTGAGGACGCAATCACCAGCCTTTTAGGAACTGGCGCGCCTGAAAGGAAAGGGCTGTCCTCCGGGAAGGATGCTGAGCACGCCCGTTGGGACGGGCTTGCAAGGGCCTCCAGGTGTGGCAGAACAATGGAGCCTGATTGGCAGGGGCGGGAGGGCCGCAGCTGGGCCCGTGTGGGGGCTGGGGGGCTGGCAGGAAGCTGCCCCCCTCCCACCGTGCAGGCCTGGGGAGGGTGGTGGCCGGTTCCAGTCCCAGCTTCACATGAAAGCCTTGAGCCAGCTGCAGAGGAGGGGCGGGGAGGGAGGGAGGGCACGATTTCCCCCACCAGCCAGCGCAGGGCTCCCTCATTCGCGGACTCATCACCATGCATGCACTCACTCGCCTGGAAGGATCAGGATGGGAAGGTGCTCTCGGAGCCGTCTGGACTCCATGTTTTCACTCCTGGCTCCTCCATCCTTGCGTCCCTCTGACTCAGCACCCACATCTGTGACCTGCGCTGGCCCGAGGACAGGCTCCTGGGGGTGACAAAGTCCAGCACCATCCCCGACTCTTGGCAGGTCCAACTAAGCGTGGGCTCAGCCCTCCTGTCCCCTCTATCTTCTCATTCAGGCAGACATTTGCGGAGCCCCTAGTGTAGACCAAAAACTGACTTGAGCAGTGGGAGACACAGATGAGATCCCCAGGCCAGGCCCTGGCTGGCGGGAAGCTCGTAGCCTTGGAGGTGGGGGGCTGCGGAGGACGGGCCTCCAAGTGCTCTTGGGGCGGGGTGAGTGTGCCTTTCCTCTACTCATTCGTTCCTTTCCTTATTCATTCAAGGACATCTCTTGTCACCGCACCCTAGGTTGTGTAGGGCACAGGCCCTTTCCACAAGGGATTCCCAGTCTAGCAAGAATGTAATACCTGGGGGGCACAGAAGGCGAGAAGCTGGCATGGCAGTGGGACGACACCACAGAGAAGGTGCCACGTGAGGCGGGTTTTGAAGGACGTGAAGGAGTTTGCTGAGGGTTGGGGATGTGAAGAGAGCATGTTCACTGGAAAGAACAGAAGCCAAGGCACAGCAGACTCCCGGGGACTCGAGAGGGCGGGCCGATCCCAGCCACAGCTGCAGACCCAGAATGCCCTCTTCGTGCCTGCAGGAGGTAGGGAAGCAGCCAGCTGTCCTCCGGGGACTGTCCGGGCCCTGGGATCCTTGACCGGGTGCTGGCTTTGTGCCCGCGGTGCTCTCCCGGCCTCCCCAGACACGGCCTCCTCCGTCCCTGCCGCCTCCGAGAGGGGAGTGAGTACTCCCGCTCCACAGAGAAGGAAAGCGAGACTCAGGGACACGGCGGGAAGAAGGGCTGGATTCAAAGCCAGAGGCGCCTGACTCCAAAACGATGCTCCTTCCTCTGGTCTCTCCAGCCACGGAGTCCCCGCGCTGCCTGGCCGCCTCCATAAGCTCCCAGGCCCCAGCCCCGGCCACGCCCCTGCATCTGCCTTCTGGACACTGCCCAGGGCCCGGCTCCAGCCTCAGCCTGGCCCTCTGTGAGACAGGCTGGCCCTTCGGCCCGGCCAGCCCCAGTACCCGCCTTCCCACACCACGCTCGGGCCTGAAACCCTGAGAAACCAGCTCTGGGCCTTTTATTTCTCCAGCCATGCTTGCCTCCACATTTTAATAAGCTGCTTGCAAAACTGGTGATTGATGAGTAAGAATGAGGAGGGTGTGGGGCTGGACCTTTTCCCCTGGAACCGCGTCTAGCTGTGCATTCAAGTTTAAATTGATTAATAACATGCAGCCCCAACGTTAATTATCAGCCATTTGTTACCGGGGAAGGCTGGAGCCCGCGTCTGTTTGCAGTCCCTTTCTTAATGACCAGCTCCAGGGTGGAGGAGAGGCCCATCTGTCCCAGCAGGAGTGTGGGAGGCCCTGGGTACAGAACCCGGGCTAGCCTCAGCCCGCGGTGCCCCGAGCAAGTGCAGGCTTCCGCAGGCCCAGCCTGAGCATCCCAGAGCCAACCCTGGATGGCTGGGGCACAGGTGTCCCCATGTCTGCCCTGCCCTGTAGCGGCTCACGACCGAACCTGACCTTAGGCAGGGCCTGAGCCAGCTGGGGGTTCCCCGGAAGACCCCAGTATTTCTCCATTCTTTCTTTTTTTTTTCTTTGAGTTGGAGTCTCACTCTGTCGCCCAGACCGAAGTGCAGTGGCACACTCCTGGCCACCGCAGCCTCGACCTGCTGGGCTCCAGCGAGCCTTCCGCCTCCGCCTTCCGAGTAGCTGGAAGTACAGGCACGCGCTACCACGCCCGGCTAATTTTTTTGATTTATTGTAGAGATGAGGTCTCGCCAAGTTGCCCAGGTGGGTCGCGAACCCACGGGCTCGGGCAATTCACTCACCTCGGCCTCCCAAAACACAGGATTACAGGGTGAGCCACCGAGCCTGGCCTCTCCATTCTTCCAACAAACACTGACTTCTTTCTGGGGGCTAGACACAGCACAGGACAAGACAAGGCCCTTGACTTTCAGGGGAGGCCCACAATCAACAGAACCGACAAGAAAGCACACGAGCCACAGTCTAGCAAGAACCAAGTATTTCTGGAGCACAGCAGGCGAGAAGCCAACAGCCTTGGGAAGGCACCACGGAGGAGGGGCCACGTGGAGTGGGTGCTGAAGGCTGCACAGGATGCATGGGGGCTGGGGCTAGCAAGTGAAGAGAGTCTCCCACTGCAAGGGAGAAAAGCCAGCAAGCGTCAGGAGATCAGGAGGAGGGCGAGAGTCCTGACTTATCTAGGGGTGTGGGGAAGGCCTCACTGAAAGCAAGTGAGAAAGGGCCCCGGAAGTATCTGGAGAAGAGCAGGAGTGTCCAAGGCAGAGGAAAGAGCGGTGCCAAGGCTCTGAGCTAGGGGGAAGTGACTGCCAAAAACAACATGGTGCAAGGTGGAAGAAGCTGGCCATAAAGGCCCGAGTGCACGGTTCCATCTACGTGACATCTCTAGAGAGACAGGAAGTCGATTCGTGGTTGCAGGGCCTTGGGGGAGGGGAGTGGGGGGGCTGTTCGTTGGCTGCGAGCTTTCTCTGCGGGGTGACGAAAATGTTCTGAGATTGACGGCGAGATGGATTCATAACTCAGAAAATACACTAAAACTCACTTGATTACGCACTTCCAGTGAGTGAACTTTACAGTATGCAAATTTCAATCAAGCGGTCACAAAATAACTTTGTCATATGCCAGGGAGTGAGCAGCGCCTAAAAGGAAGACGCTGGGGTAAGAGGACTCGTGGGGGAGGGCAGGCAGGGTGTCCCCAAAGAGGTGACATTTGAGCAGAGACATGAGCTGAGCCGTGGTCTGGGAATGGAGTGGTGGCTGGCCTGGCCCTCCCCACATGGGCCACGGGGCACTGACATGCAGACCTGGGTCCACAGCCCCTGGGGGCGAGGGGGATCGAGCCAGACCTCCAGGGTAGGTGAGCCCAGGGTGAAGCATGTGGGCTGCGTCAGACCCCATCCCAAAAGTAGTTGGGGGCTGTGGGCAGATGGGGTTTCAGGGGTGCAGGACGGCATGCGACGACAATGTGGCAATAAATGCCCCAAGAATGGGACCATCTTGAGGACAGTAGGGCAAACGGTCTTTGGGTTCAGGCAACTCCGGTGGTCACAGAGGCCACCACCATCCTCTGAAAGAGCGAGCACAGCCCCGCTTGAAGTTCACAGGCAGCTCTCTGAGCCCCGAGTGCAAGCACGGGCGGCCCTCAGCCCACCTCATGCCGCGCCAGCAGAGTTCTGTGGCCAGGAGGCCCAAGGCCGCGCTCAGGGCGTTAGCCAGGTGTGGTGGGTGGCTGAATTTCAGAAAAACAGCCACAAGCATCTCTAGAAGGCCACTGCCAGGGGCGGCCCCAGACGCCAGGAAAGGCCCCTCCAGCTGGAGGTCGCCTGCTCAGCCCCACGCGCTGCCCCTCCATGAAGGCAGGACCACCATGAAGGAGGTAGGTGCACCCAGCATGCATCCAGCAGAGGCTCCGCACGTGCAGAGGCCTGGGCAGGGCTGTGCCTCCATGCGCCAGGGACCGCCAGCGAGCAGGCTGACAGGAGCAGAGGGTGACAAGGAGGGCCTGAGGAGGCAAGAGGAGGCCGAGGCTGGCAGGGCAGGCCTGGCAAGGACTCGGCCTTGGCTCCAAGGCAGGGATCTGGGGTCTCTGAGAAGAAGAAGAAAGGGACCCCCGTGGCTCTGCGCAGAGAACAGACGGTGGGGTGGCGAGGGCAGGAAGGGGCGGCCAAGGAGGAGGAGGATGCAGGGAAGAGGGTGGAGAGCCCACCCCATGGTCTTGAACCCTCGGCTGAGCACGGAGCGCGGGAAGGGGAAGACACGAGGCGGAGGAGGACCACGATCCTCCCTCCAAACCAGGGGACTCGGGTGCTCCTTCTGCTCCCTTCTTTTCCTCCTGCACCCAGGCCTCTGCAGACGCTGTGGCCTCTGCCCAGAACACTCCTCCCTCTCTCGTCACCGGCCTGGGGAGTGTCACCCTCGGGTGCCCAGCCCTCGGATGGAGAAGTGGACTGCCTGTGCTGGGGCCAGCAGCTGGGCGGGAGTTCCTTCTCCTGTCACCCAGAGCGCTTGGGCTTTCGGCACAGAACGCCTCCTTGAGCACCACCTCTCAGAGCTAGAGCTGGACACAGCCTGGGGCAGAGGTCGCTATAGCGTCACCCAGTCTCATGTTAGTTGGGGGGGGTGGCGGCCCGCACCACACCGCCACGTGCTGGCAAATCCAGCAAAGCCCAGAATCCCGGGCCAAGGAGGCAGGCTCTCTGGTTGAATCCTTGCAGAGTCCCAGAGTCACACGTTTTGCTTACAGGTTGATCCTAAGAATGTGTGCAGGACCCTGGTCGAGGGGACGGAGCACCAAACAGGAAAGACAGCTCCTGACACCACGGGGGTGGCAGACGGACAACCAGTGCCTCGGCAGGCACGCACAGAAGAGGCTGTGCCGGACGCTGGCCGTGCTGTGAAGAGCAAGAGCAGAGGCCAGGGGGGCCTCTCCCAGGAGACAGTTCGTGAGTGGAGTCCCGCAGAAGGCCAGCCGCAGGGCGACTTGGGGCAAGAGTGGTCCCACCAGAACAGCCGGGGCAAAGGCCCCGAGACCAGAGAACGCCGAAGCGCTCCGAGAGCCGCAGGAGCACTCGCGGCTGGAGGGACGCACTGAGGCTGAGGAGGGCGAGGAGGGCTGCAGGGCCAGCCCCCAGGAAGGCTTGCCACGGGGAGTGCGGACTTCGCACGGAGGGCAGCAGGGAGCCTCGGGGAACTTGCACGCCCACAGCGACGCGGTGTGCTTGATGCTTCTGCAAGCTCTGCTCAGGGCCCAGAGAGCAGGAAGGAGCCAGGGAGGCCCCAGAGGTCCCGGGTGGTGAGCAGCGGTGATGCCCACGGGCCGGGGTCCCCAGTCTCCGGGCTGCAGACTGGTACCGGTCCGTGGCCCGTGGGGAACCGGGCCGCACAGCAGGAAGTGAGCAGCAGTTGAGCAGAGCGCGGTCTCCTGCCAGGTCAGCGGCAGCATTCGATTCCCATAGGAGAGCAAACCCTGTGGCAAACGGCGCGTGCGAGGGATCCAGGCCACGTGCTCCTTACGGGAATCTGACCTCCGAGGATCTCCACCCCCACCCCTCACGCCCCGTCTGGGGAAAGACCGCTCTCCACGAAACAAGCCCCTGCCGCCAGAAAGGTCAGGGACCCCTGGGTAGGCAGCGGCAGGTGGGAGAGGCAGGAAGGTCGAGCCCCGCGGAGGGGAGCGCCAGGCTTCCAGGAGGCACTGGCAGTGAGTGAGAGACCAAGGGGTGTCGGGCCGGGCTGCAGGGGCATGGCTGGGAGGCCACCCGGAGTCCCGCTGTTGCGGTGCCCGGCCTGATGCCACTTGGGCCCCAGGGAGCAACACAGAGGTGGCAGACGCGCCAGCGGGAGCCCGGGGACAGCACAGGCTGGAGATACACGTCGGGTCCATCTTTCAACTTTACTGTCGGAGAGAGAGACCCTTACACAGTCTGAGAATCGACCCCGGAGACCAGCGCTGGCCTGCCCCGCTTCCACATCCTGGAGGGGACTTCACGAGCAAGTGCCTTCTGGGACTTCAGCCTCGTGGGCGAGGCCAGGTGTGCAGCCAAGGTGCCCGGGCCCCGGAGAAGAAAGCGCTCTGCCCTGGGCATGAGTGTCGCTGTCCTGGAGAAGTTGGCCTGTGCCTGGGGAGGTTGGTGGCGGAGGCCTGGGTAGTCCTGTTTGGCGACGCTGTGAGTTGGTGTGAAGGCCGGGATGGAGGCCTGATTTCCTCGTCATGTGGGCTTGGCCCATGGCTGTCCGCAGAGCTTAACTGGCTCGCCTGTGACGCGAGTAGGGAAACACGCGCCCCTGCCAGGGGATCCGAGAGGGGGCATGAGCAGGTGCGTCCGTGGTCTCCCCAGGGCCGCTGCAGGCCCCACGGGAGGGCTGGAAATGTGGAGGTGTTTGCGGGTCACCCCACACCTAGCACATTCCCCACCCTTCCAGCCTCTGCACATGCAGCTCCTGCCTGGACACTGTCCCTGACCATACACAGCAAACACACTTACTCAACTGGCTTCCGTCTCCCCCACCAAACAGCAGCTCCAGGAGAGCGGGCGTCTGGGATGGTTTGTCCAGGACCGTGCCGGGCACTGAGGCTGTGCCTGCCAAGGCCCACCCAGGGCTACATTCAGTCACTGTGATCAGCCCAGGAGGTTAGGAGTCTCTGGGTGAGGAAACTGAGGCAGGAAGACACTCAGCACTGTGCAGCCCAGCCAGCTAGGAGGCAGCGGGGCAGGAGGGTCAGACGGCTGCGCCACCCCTCCGTGCTCCAGCTTGGGGCTGGGCGTTAGAGGGGTTCTGGCTCCTGGGCGGAGACAAGCTCGCTCCTCTGCTCTGAATCACGCCAGCGCCTGGCCCTGCCCGGCCCCTCTCTGGCCCACATCCCCAGCCGGCCCGGGCAGGTCAGCTCAGGGAAGGGGCGCATCGATCTCGGGCCGCCTCCCCCCGTTAGGGCTGCCTGCTCGCTCAGATGCCATCGGCTTCCCATTAAGTAAATCAATAGCTTCCACTGGTTTCCAATTTGTGCTTCCAGAAATGCGTCTCCCAGTCGCCTTGTTAATCAACCCCCCTCCAACACACCAACAGATCACCCTCTCTCCTCAGCGGGCCAGGGCCTACCAGCCCCCCCCCCCCAGCCTCGGCGAGCAGCAGGTGTGCTCACAGCTGTGAGGCTGTGGTTCCTGTCACTGGAAGAGCTGGTTCTGCTGCCCACCCTCCACTCCCCCCTGGTGACCCCGAGGAAGGGGCTGGGGCCTCCGTCACAAAGAGAAAGCTGGGCCAGAGGGACCAAGCAGTGCCCTCAGGCCCCCAGTCGGCAAGAGCCAGGCCGGAGGGCATCTGGAGGGTGGGCGGTTTGCAAGAAGTGCCTGTGATGGGATGGGACAGCGGGTCTGCATGGTGGGAGGGAGAAGCCAGCAACCAGGGCTTCAGAGCAAGGAAAGACAGGCACTGAGAATGTGCCTTCCACACCACCTGCCACCCAGAAGGCAGGGGCTGCAGCCGTCTCCGTGGCTGCTCTGTCCCCAGCGTGTGGCACACTAGTGCTCAGTCGTGGCAAAACGCACAGCCACACTTGTCAAAACTTGGGCCCCTCCCGTGGTGCCCGGCATTGTTCTAAGAGCTTTATGACACGACCTTATTTAATCTTTACAACAATCCTTGAGGTGGGTGCAACCAGTATCTTCATTTTATATATGGGGAAACTGAGGCACAGGGAGGTGAAGTGACTCGTCTCAGATCACACAGACGGTAGCCTGTGGAGCTGAGATCAGAGCCTAGGACCTCTGGTTCGAGAGCTATGGCTGTTAATTGCCTGTTCCTCCTGACAGCAGGAGATGGGCCCCTGCCCCACGTACACCATCACACATGTCATCGCATACACGTGTTTGTTGAGTGAGCACACAAATGAACTGCGTGTCTTGCTTCCCCACACAACCCAGGGGGCCAGTCTGCTGGGAAAATCCTAGGTGTTTCCCGCCGGGGAGGAAGGGAAGAGGTGCCTCCCAGGGTACACACTGCAGGAACCAACCTTCGGGACCCTCCAGCTCCAGCTCCGTTTCCCTCACCCACCTCTTTCATTCCAGGTTCACGGCCGTGATTCCATGCTTTCTGGGGAGAGTGCTGCAGCTTTCCAGCGAGGCAAGTGGGTCCCACCACGGACCTGGCAGCCAGAGCAGAAGCCCCGAGGGCTGCCTCCTCTCCCTTCCGGCGCACACTGGGGCCAGATCCCAGCGGTGTGACCCTGTCTCCCTCCCCAGCCTCTCCCTTGGCATTGGTCCCGGCTCAGCAACTCTCAGGGGCTACAGGTGCGGACCTCTCAAGGCCCCTTCCTATCGATTCTCCACCCTGGCCACCATGGATACTAACAGCTGGACAGCAGACGGGGTCCTCCCTGGCTCCCCCCACCCCCCGCCCATGGCAGGGGCTGCAGGCCCTGGACCTACAGAGCTCGGGCGGGATGCAGTGGGCAGGTGGGCAGGGCCAGGAACAGGTTGAGACCAGCCAGGAGAGAACCGGCCCAGGGCTGCCAGGTTTTCTGAGTCATTGTGAGAAGACAAAAACCCAGCGTTTCACCTGAAATCTTCTGACTTGCAAAAGTCAATATCTAATGCCATTGTACACGTTTTAAAAAAATCATTTTCATTTTAAACCACAGTCTGCAGCCAGGGGCAGTCTGACGGCTGCTAGTTTGTGACTTCCGCCCTGTTCTGTGTGAACTGCCTGGCTTGGCATTCGAGGCTTTCATGGTCTGGGCCCTCTGAGCCTGCAGTGAACTTCTACACATGGCAATGCTTCTGTGTCTCTGGCTCTACTGTGTCCTCTGCTCAGAACAATGCTGTCCTCCAGGAAGTGGGTCCTGACCCCATCTCACCCCAGGAAGACTGACACCTCTTCATAGTGTAGTCTCTCCTGTACATCCTGTCTCCTGCCCAGACGCCCTACCAGCCAGGGCCCAGCCAGGTCCAGACCCTAGGGCCCTGGCCACACATCCCTGGGTCCCACTGCTGCCCTCTAGGGCGGTCAGCAGACAGAACGCTGCTCAGGGACAACCACCCCCTTCCCAGCACTCACACACCCACCGGCAGGGTTGGAACCTCTGGCTCCGGAGCACTGTGAGACCTGGGAAACACACAGCCACGCTGGCATTCACCCCTGAAAACACCACCCACTGAGGAAACCCACAGCCCACAGGCACACACGTGCCCAGCCCATCCCATCACCCTCCTCAGGCCCCTCCCCCTTGAGAGGCAGCTGATGGTCCCCCATGTCCACTCTCGCCTCCGCTAGCTTCAGCAGGATGTGTGGCTGACCAGGGCAAGGCTGCATCTCCCACCAGGACGGCCATGACACTGGATTCTGGCCTGGTGAGTGCGTGCAGCCTCTGGGTCACTTCCTCTCTCCTCAACCCCCGTGGGAGGTGGCAAGTCAGCCTCGATCCCTAAGGGATGACAGGTCACCGGATGGAGAACGCCTGGTTCCTGGGTGACCTTAGGAGCTGAATCCCCAGCTCACCCCGCTGCCTGCCTTCCTCTGGACTCTTAACAGAGAGAGAAGTTCACACCTGTCCACTGCCTGGGAGGCCCCAACGCCCTCATGGAGCCCAGGAGGCCTCCCGTACCCACCCCACACCTCCCTGGGATCCCAAGCCCACGCCCCATGGGACTGTCTGCCTCCCCAACTCCACCCTCCTGGCAGCTCCTTGGGACACAGGACCCTGCTCATCTCCTTCCTACTCGGGAACCCAGCATTAGGCATGGGAGAATCAGGCTCTCTGTTCTTCAGCATGCACGATATGCCAGGTACGGCTCTAAGCTCTTTATCTCATTTAACCCCGAGACCAATCCCCTAAAACTGTACAGATGAGGTGACTGAGTCCAAGCAGCATGTTCCAAATCACACAATAGTAAGAGCCAGAGAAGATTCAACTCAGGTTGCCCGGTGTAGGGCTCCAGGCCCTTAACCACGAGGCAGCACTGCCCCTTGACAGAACAAGTACTGATCCATGTTAAGTGGATCAATGAATAAGTTGCGAGCGAGTCTTAAATGAGCAGTACTGTAACTCCATGGGTTGGCGCTAGGCTGGATTTGAAACATGTTTGTAACATGAGTGACCGAATACACATCCCAGTGGACCAGTTTTTGGAAGCTGGAATCTCTTTGGAGTTTGGGACCTTAAAAACCTAATAAGCATTTTTCTCTCCAAAATACATCATTTCAAGACTGTGTAAGAAGAGATGACAGATGCCCGTTCCGTGGTCCGTTCAAGTTAACCAATCATGCAGATTCAGCAGGGATGAAGAAAGTAGCCAAGACTTGGGTGGTTTTATGGAACGGCTTGAGTCTGAGTGAAATGCCCGCTGAAAGGAACAATGAATGTGTGAGACGCCATAGAGCTGGCAGACCTACAGCGTTTCTCACTGCTTGTGTCCTTTTTGATGCAGAGAAGGTGCACAACAGCTCAGGTGGCCACCAGGGACAGAGACCAGCAGAAGTCTATAAACGGTAGGATCTGCCCAAGAGGTTACGCAGAAACCAGAAGAAAGACCCAGTCACAGATGGCAGGGGAGTGGCTAGAGAAAATTAAAGCCACTTCCCACGTATGACCCTTGAGGTCCAGGCCCCCCATAAATATCCAGAGAAGTCGAGGCAGTGGCCATCACCACCATAACCACCACCCCAGGGTCACTGCAGGTCACCGACTGCCTCCTCTTCAGCAGGCAGTTAGATGCTTCCTGGATGCTCAGTCTTCCAATAATCAACTCTGGCATGCGCCATCATCTCCCTATTACACACGAAGAAACAGGCTCAGAGAGAAGTCACTTGCCCACGGTCACAGGGCAAACAGCAGGTATAAGATGTGACCATAGGCTGATTTCAACACACACACTCGAAGAGGAGGTTTTGCTAAGCACTGACACCTGGTGACATTTCTACTGGCATCACAGGAGTCTGTAACCACTTGCCAGTGGGAAGCATTTCTCCAGGCATGCCAGCCGGTGGGGGTCACTTGAGCCCAGAATCCTGCTCTGCCCAAACCCCAGGCCATGGTCTGATGCTCAGGCGGGCACAGACACGGTGACAGGTCCTCATCTCACTGCCAGTTGGGTTCAGGGCCTGGCCGGCAAGGCATGTCAGTGATGCCCAGGGCCCACTTCCCAGGGCACGTCCTGCCGAGCTCCAGCTTCGCCAGCCTGGGTTCTGGGGTACCAACCCTTCATGCTGCCACTGATTATCTCACAGCCTTTGAACCCAGCAGGAAAAAAGCTTCCAAAAAGTACAAAGGAAACAAACCTCAGGCCACAACCTGCCTGTGAATTTCCCCAGGCCGCTCCCCCGGGCTGTGATTTTTACACAACTGATGTCACCCTAGAGTTTTTAGCTTCGCCTCCTACTGGTTCACTGACCGTGGTTTCACCACCATTCTTCCACTTCAGTTTTTTAAAACCTGAATTTTTAATGACTCCTTTATACTCATACAAGTGGCTGTGAATTATGAATCCAAGTCCTTACTTTGGATGTCAGTATTATTGCTAGCATCACAAAGTGATGTGGTGAGGCATTTCCTTGTTTTCATCTTGGAGGATTTCCTTCAGGAGCATTCCAGGAAGCGGAATTATGGGTTGAAACATATGTACATTTTGGGAACCAATGCCCACACTGCCCTCCAGGCTGCAATCAGTGTCTGCATTCTGATATTATTTTAGTCATGCAGCACCCATCTCCTTTCTTGCAAAAATTTCCCTTTCGAGGGAATTCCTCCCTACACTGTGAGCCAGGCCCTGGATGGACAAACCGTCCCTCTGAGTCTGGCATTCTGAGCTGAACCGCTCCACGGTGGAAACTCACTGGAGACATCACTGCATGTGCTCCTTAGCTGCTACTCTCTGGCATGGAGGAAGCTTAAAAATACAACAGTGTGTCGAAAAACGAAAGGGGCCAGAAGATAAGCACCAGCTGACAGGACGTGTGGGCGTCTTGCAAATGAGACTACAGCCTGAGGGCCACAGCTGGGATGGGGCCAGGGGACCTGCTAGCGATGCCCGGAGTCTGGAGGGTCTTGCAGGCACGCATAGCAGACGAGGACAGGATGTGGATCGGAGAGAGAGTGGCCTCCTCCAAGTTCAGATGGCACAGGGTGGACGTGTCTCTTTGGGTCTGGCATGGACACAGAGGCAGTTCTCGTAGCCTCCAGCCCCAGTGAGGAAGCGATGCCAACCAGGACACAGGTGAAGGGAACTCGCTGGAGCCCAGGGTGGGTGCACAGACAACTGCCAAGGCACACACGTGACGGAGAGGCTATCCACCTGCACGGGCAGGCAGCTGCGGCAGAAGCGGCCCTTCCTCCTCCCGCCCACCTTCCTTCCCCTGCCCCCCGCCCACATACTCCTTTTTTCCTTAAAGAAAGCAAGATGGAGGAAATGGGGCAAAACACAAATACCAGCTCATCCGGGGGTGGCTGTGTGGCCAGCTGGGGCCCTGGATCCAAGACTCCTGGATTCAACTCCAAACTCCGCCCCCTCCCCGGCACGTCACTGCTCTGTGCCTCGGTGGCTTTACTTGGAAACCCGCCCCTGCCTCAAGAAGCCGTCAGGAGGATCGGATGCACTTTTGCTTATGGAGCGCTCAGACTGGGGCTGGGCACACGGGAGGGGCTACGGCAGCACAGGTGGTTGGGGGGCTGGAGAGCCGGCGCTGCCTTCCCAGATGCCCTGCGGCTGGGCCAGGACTCTGTCCGTCCTCACTGGACACACCCGAGGCTCTCCGTGCCCGCCCAGCCTGCTCCATCCTGCTCCTCACCAGGAAAGAGGTGGGGCCCCCGCCTTGCACCTCAGCAGCCTCCTGCATAAGGAGGGGCAGCTGGTGACTTCCTTGCCCTAGGTGGGCGGCCTCCCAACCCCACCGCCCTGTCGTGGCCAAGGCCACAGCGCTGTGCTGCCAGCACCCCCAAACCTCCGCACAGTGTGGGAAGCACCCGAACCCACCCTCATTCAACTCTTTCTGGGAGAGCTGAGTGCTGTGGACGGAATGTCTGTGTTCCCCCACATGCATCCAAGAAAGCCCCAGCCCGGGGCGAAGGCATTTGGAGCCGGGGCCTTCGGGAGGAATTGGGCTCAGATGAGGCCATGCGTCCGCAGGGTGGGATCAGCGTCCTTGTAAGAGGAGGAAGAGGCGTCAGAGCTTCCGCTCTCTGCCACGTGAGGTCACAGCAGGAAGGCAGCCGTCTGTGGGCCAGGAGGAAGGCCCTTGCCAGGAACCCGTCGACTGGCCCCTGGATCCTGGACAGCCCGCCTCCAGAACGGTGAGAACTGCATTCCTGTCATCTAAGCCCCGTACGTAGAACTGTGTAATCACACCCCAAGCTGACTAACACACTGGGTGTCTGTGGTTTACGCCATGTCTCCTAACACTACCCCGACGGCCCTCCAATCTCCCCCACCCCGATCCCTCCACCTTTCCGCCGTGCCTTGCATTTGCCGTGCCTTTGCACATGCTGTTCCCCCTGCAGGGCTGCCCTGCCTTCCACCGGTCTGCCAGCGGGACGGTGCTTAGCCCCCCAGGCGCCTGACTTGCCGCCTGCCCCTGAGCCATACCTGACTCCATTTCCAGTACCCCTGACGCAAATGCACAGGGGTGGGCAGCCTCCTCCCGGCCCCAGCACTCAGACAGCACTCGTGAGCTCAACACTCAACACAGGGAAAGAGGCCCCAACTCCCGCCGCATATCTGACGTGGAAGGGGGTCCTCCGACTCACCCTCCACAAGGAGGCTTCTGCTACTAGCTCTTCGTGCCATGAGGAAGCAGAGGCTCAGAGAAGGCACGTAACTCGCCGGGGCTGCCCAGCTCGGAGGAAGTGGCAGAGATGGGTGTGCCCCTTGGTTTGCTGCCCCTCTGCCCTGGCCCCGGGGGAGAGAGAAGGTGCTAGTCATGAGTAGGCTGACGCTGGTGGCTGGGGTGGCTGGATTCGCTTCATCTGGACGGGCCCAACATGGAAAAGTTAAGCACTCAGACCCCAAAGCCATTCTGCTGTGTGGCCCTGACCAGCTCTGCGGCCTCAGGAGTAGGGATGGCCCACCCCATCTGCTGGTCCCAGGGTTGCAGTAAGGATGAGATAAACCACAGCAAGCAGCACAGCAGGTAGAGGAGAGCTCGGCATCCAGTTGGGACCTGAAGCCACCGTCTCTCAGCATGTGGGTGAACGGGAGATGGAGTGGGTGCCGAGCGTGAGGGGCCCACGATCCTCCCCTGCTGCCGAGGGAGGAGTGACAGGCCAGCCCCCAGAGAGGGCAGGGCATGCACGCGCTCTGGCCCGGCCCTCTGGTCTCAGTGGCCACAACATGGAAACGTCCGCCCACGTGCCCGGGTGCTGGTGATGGCAAGACAGTGGAAGCAACCTGGATGTGCACCCATGGGCACTGGCTAAGACCTGCCACAGTGCCTGTCAGCTGAAGCGCTACACTGCACCAAATGACGAGCACCGGAAAGTTCTGGAAGCACAGAGTCAGCTCAGAACTCTCCACATGCAACACGGCTCTATTAATAAGAAAAGAACGCTTACATTGAGTACTATGGGCTTAGTCTGCATGGGTGCATACTATGTGCAAATGCACGGAGCATTCTGGAAGGGTGCCCTTCAGACATGATAGTAGGCTGCTGGGTTGAGAGGCCAGGTGGGAGCATCGGCCAGAGGAAAGCAGGCCTTGGCTCAGTTTGAATCAGTCATGAGGAGAAGGTGCTCGTGTGCTTATTAAACCTGGATGATGAGGTTAAAGTTACAGAATTAGTGCTGTTTCTCTTAGGGGTGGGTCTCCAGGTCAGCATTCCTGTTCTCAAGGAATCGGCCAAGCATCATGGGTGGGGTGTCACAGCATCCGCAACCTGAAAGTTGGCCGAAGAGGCGCGTGGGCGTGTGTTCCCAGAGAGAGATCGACGGGCCCAGAAGATGCTGACAGCTGGGGAACTGAGCTTTTAGTGTGTTGTTAGTTCAACTTTTTCGTGGGTCTGACATGTTTCAAAATAAAATATTTAAGAATGTGTGACCTTGGATTCAGCGGTTGCTGAGTGCTAAAGAGAAAGGCCAAGCATTGTGAAAGATTCAGAGAGGAGGGGGATCCGGCTGGAGATGGGGGCACACCCAGTCCCGGCAGCAGGAGAGGCCGGGAGGCCTGAATGAATGAGAAGGGGGAGCGGGAAGGGCCCGGGCGGGTGGTGTGGGAGCCCCTGGAGGTGCTGGGCGGGTGGGCCACAGAGGGCCAGACAGCTCAGACGAGGCCTCGAATGTAGGGTCAGGCTTTGGATCTCCTTCTATTGTCTTTAGGGAGCCACAGACGGTTTCAGAGCTGGGGGCTGCCATGGATGAGTGGGCAATGAAACACCCAGAGGACATGGCTGTCCCCTACCTGGTCCTGGCCTGACTTAGCGCAGGCCCCTCCCCCATCTGGGACCGGTCCCTTCTCCTGTTCCCCTGCCCTGTTCCCCCATCCAAGTCCTCTCCCTTGTCACTCCAGAGTGTCCTGCCTGTCCAGTTGCTCTTCAGACCCCATGTTCAGGATGAGAGTCTAGCCAGAAGCGGTGCCATGTCCTCGGGTGCCTGGTCCCATGACGTCCCTCGGCGGGGGTCCTCATCCCAGCTCCCTCAGCCCGGCCCTCTCGGCTGAGTCCTGCTGTGGCTGCCGGTCTGCGTGCTCCAGCTCTCATCTAGTTTTGCCACTTTGCCTCGGGCCGTGGGCCAGTCTCCCCACCTCTCTGGAAATGTTTCCTTGCATAGATCAAAGACAAGAATATGCCAGCTCGCTGAAAGTCACTCAAAAGTGGTACACGCCGGCAGCTGGGCCTGAGGCTGCCAGAACATTCTGGCCCCTTTCGTGGCCTCTGTGACTCCAGCAAGGGACCGGGGCTGGCACCTCAAAAGGGCAGACCCGCTCAGGTGCTGAATGTCTGCTGGCTGGGTCCCCAGGAGAGGGCGGTCCAGGGACCGAGGGCTGTGTGAACTCAGCACAGGGACGCGGGAATCACTCTGGTCCTGCTGGTGAGCAGCTG
>NW_007251346.1:131054-163229 GCF_000164805.1 Carlito syrichta | reverse complement strand
CCCCCCGCCCCCCCGCCTTCCCATATTTCAGCAACCAAAAGGTTCACGTTTGGAGCATGGAGAGGACTCCCAGAATGCTGAGAAAGTGTAACCATTCCCCCGCAGTAGTGCCCCTGCCTCAGTTTTCCCACAGTCAAATCAGTAGGGAAGGAAAGTCCCTTAGGGAATAAAGGGGGGCGGTTGGGGGATGGAAGAAGATGCTTTAACCTCTTGCCACTTTATCCCTGGAGGCTGAACCAGGCCAGAGCTGCGAACTCTCAGGCCCCAGAGAGCAGCACACTCCCAGTGCTGGGCCTGGTGCAGGCTGCAGGAAGCTGGCAGCCCAGGGCGGACACATGGGCATGCACAGGGGAGCTGTACTGGGAGGTGGGTGCCAGACAGTGTTTTCGATTTCGGGAGCTGCCTGTTCTCTGTCTCAACTATTCTAACTCTTCTGGTTTTCTCTTGACAACCACCATGGACACGACATGAACAAGAGGGTGTGGCTGTGCTGCAGTGACTCTGTTAACACAGACAAAAACCGGGGTAAATCTTCAAGACATTGAACTTGGCCAGGAGTTTTTATATATGGCCCCAAACCACAGGCAACGCAGGAAAACACGGACAGATCGAACTTCATCAGAAGGAAAACCTTTTGTACTTTGCAGGACACTATCCAGAAAGGCAGAAAGGCAACTCACAGCACGGGAGAGAGCATTTGCAAATCATACGTCTGATCGTGGTCTAGCGTCCAGGCTGTATAAAGGAGGCTTACAACTCCACACTAGAATAACACACAGCTCAGTTCAATAACGAGGGAAGGATCCGAGCCGCCGTTTCTCAAAAGGAGACGCACAAATGGCGAGCAGGCACAGGAGGGGATGCTTGACATCACTCAGCCCCAGAGAAAGGCGAACCAAGCCCCCAGTGAGATGCCGCTGCGTGGCGAGGATTGGAGACCCGGCCCCGACACGTCGCCCGCGGGGGCGGGGCTGCAAACGGGGCAGGCAGTGTGCTGGCACAGACTCCGCACAGGAACATCGCCCAGAACTCCTTCCTGCCGGGCGTTCTTCTCGGCCGCCGTAGGATGATGACAGTTAGCAAGCACGCATGAAGAGCTTCAGAAACTGCAAGGAGGGTGCTGAACGGCCCCCCACCCAGAAGGGATGCACGTTGGAGATGAGGTGTGCTGATGACCCAATCTGGTCACGGCACATTGCTTGCATAAACAGCACGGTGTACCCCGTGAATATGTACGGTGACTCTGCGTCCATTTAGAAACTGAATTAATAATTAAATGCATAATTAACATCGGATTTAGCAATTGCACTTCTTGGTACACACCCCAAAGAACTGAAAAGAAAATCTTGAACACCCATGTGTTTGTAA
This sequence comes from Carlito syrichta, assembly GCF_000164805.1. Taxonomy (NCBI): domain Eukaryota; kingdom Metazoa; phylum Chordata; class Mammalia; order Primates; family Tarsiidae; genus Carlito; species Carlito syrichta. The sequence goes on along the minus strand of NW_007251346.1, from coordinate 161,861 downwards.
CAGCGTAACTCACAAAGGCCCAAGGTGAAAGCAACCCAAGAGTCCATGGATGGGTGGTTCGATACATTTGGTCTATCCATACAACAGAACAGTATTCAGCCTTTCAAAAAAGGAAATTCTGGCCCATGCGGCAATGTGAAGAAAGCCAGAGGACTTTGCTAAATGAAATAAGCCAGTCACAAAAGAACACAGACATTATGATCCCACTTCAGGGAGGTTCCTAGAGTGGCGAGCTTCACAGGGACAGAAAATAAATAGAATGAGGGTGCAAGGAGCTGGGGGGGGGAAGAGGGAGTTACTCTTGAATGAGGACAGGGTTTCACCTGCAGAAAATAAAAATGCTCCAGAGATGGTGGGGATAGTGGCACAACATTATAAATGTACTTAAGGCCACTGAACTCGAAAACAGTTAAAGTGGTAAATTTTATGTTGGATATATGTATTTAACCACACACACACACACACACACACACTCCAGTCTGGGTGACAGAGGGAAACCCTGCCTCGACAAACAAACAACAAAGACAAAAAACAGAAGACAAAGAAAAAAGGTAAAAAGCATATGGTCAGGTGAACACATTGTTAGGGGATTTATCCCCCCAGCTTGAAAGGAACGAAGGACCTCAGCGCTAAAGCTCCTCCAGCTCTGAATCTGCTGCTTCTGGTGGCAGCTTGACAACAGAAACATCTGTAAAGAAAGCCTGACGGAATGGGGGGGAGTGGCCGAAGAATGTTGAATGGTGCTGCCCTGGGATGACCCGCCCCCGACTCCATGTTGTGCCTCATGGTGTATGATCTAATATAGAATATCAGTAAATGACAAAGCAGGTTAAAGGAAACCCAACAAAGTGCTGGTTTGACGACAAGGGATGCTTTTTAGGAAATCAGCGCCAAAGCCTTTCACAGGCACACACAAGAGCAGATGGCGGACTGCGTGTGGCTGGGATGTGATCGCCGGCCCCTAGTGTCTGAGGCTGGCTCGGTGTGGGAGCAGGAGCGGCAGCTAAGATGTCAGGGCATGACTGATGACGATGAGGCTGAGGACGGGCGGCAGGAGAGATGGAGCCGGAAGCCCCGGTTAGAGGGACTCTTGTTAGTTGCCACCAGCTCTGTTTCCTCCAGAGCAAAGCGACATTTGGTGAGCCTCTCTGTCAGGACGGAAGGCCGGCCACATGGCCTCACTCTGCTCAGGCAGCCTTGTCCGTTCTCTGAGGCTCTGAGGGAGGGAACTGAGGCTGGGGCAGGCCAGAGGGAACCAGCGAGTTCTCTGCTCGCCTGGGCAGGCTTGGCCAATTGCTTTTGGCCTCCGCCGCACATCTCTTAGAAGGCATTCCCTCGGCACAGGGACACCTGGGAGCTGAACGCACACACGGACCTGCCGCCAACTGTTCCCTCCCAGGGATGCGTGGCTGGCCAGGCAGCCTGCAGCAGCAGTGACCTTCAGGTTCCCAAGGGACAGGGCAAAGACGCTTTTTCTCTCCATCCCCTCACCTGCTCCGGACCCTCAGAACCACTTCAGAAGGTGGGACTGTCACTGCTCCTTGTAGGCAGACGAGGAAACTGAGCTTCGTGGGAGAGGTGGCCCTGCAGCCCAGGACTCCAAAGCTTGAGCTCATCCCTGCCCCTTCCACAAGGGAGGCATGGGGCAGGCAAGACAAGGACGGAGGGAAGGTCCTGCCTCCGCCCTGCTCTGCTAGTCGCAAGCTGTGTGCCCTCGGGCAGGTAAGTAACCTCTCTGGGCTCAGTGTGCTCCTCCCCCAGGCCCGCATGTGGCACACACTTGATTAATGTTAATTCTTCCTCTTCACTTCCCTGAGGAGGAGCTGCTCAGTCTGGAGGGAGAGAGCAGCACTTAATTAAGAAAAACTTGCCATGCAATCTCAGACGGGACTGAACAGAGCAAGAGCCGGGAAGGAGGGCGGGTGTGGGCGTGGGCGGGTCTCACGGGCCGTGACTCCGACTCCAGACCCACGTGGCTCCTGCCTGCACCCTGGTGCCCCCGGAGACACGGCCGCCAAGATGATGGAGAGAGGCAGAGGACCGTCTCCCCGAAACTCAGCCTGCTGGGTCGGGAATGAACCGTAGACCAGGGAACCCACAGGCTAGATGGAGTTTAACACCCCCCAAGTCCCCTCCAGCACCTGCGACCCCCAGACCCTGCATCTCCAGAAGCCCTAAGTGCGTCCTCGAGGAGCGTGACCACAACACCACCACCACTGACTGTGCCTGGAGCAGCAGCTGCCCCCTGCCCCTGCCCCTGCCCCAGACACGCAGTGCAAACGCGGCCGCAGCCCACCAGCCCACCCTCTGCTTCCGCGAGTGGAGTCTGCCGGAGAACAGCCACGCCCACTCATGCACGTCCTGCCTCTGAGTCCTCTCAAGGCTGAGCGGTCAGGAGAGAGACCCCGTGGCCCGCAAGGCCCCAGAGATGCACTGCCTGGCCCTTGGTGGGAACCGCCGGCTGGCCTGTCTCCTGCACTCCTCACAGCTCCCCGAAGAAGTCCACGTCACTACACTCACTTCACAGAGGGGGAGCCCGGGGCCGGGAGGCGAGGCCAGTCCCCCCAGGCCCGGGCTGGGCGCGGAGCAGGGGCTCAGCGGCCATCTGCTGAGTAAGGCCAGGGAGGAGCCCACGAGCGGCAAGACCGATGCGGGCCCGTGCTGGGCCCTGGTGGTCCTGGGAAAGAGGGGCCAGGCTGCCCGGGGAGGCATCAAGAGCAGCCACACACCCTTACGGACGTGCTCGGAGACCATCTGCCCATGCCCCGGGCCACCAGGACGCGTCCAGCGCCAAGTCGACCCTCGGGGGACAGAGCAGCAGCCCGGCCAGCGGGACAGTTCCAGGCCTGGGGAGCACACAGTGGCTGTGAGGATAGGCTAGGCCGCTCCACGCCCACAGAAGAAGGAGCTCCACGGCCAGGGCAACAGGGCGCCCTGGGACGGGCCACAAGCCGGGCCTGCTGAACACCTGCTCTGCCCACTGGAGGGACGGCCAGGGTCGCCACAGGAGCTGGGGGAGCACACTCCCACAGAATGGCCCACGGGGCTCAGGAGGCAGGCTGGAGCCCCCATCCCATTAAAGGCCAAGCCTCCCAAGGCCGGGTCCGAAAGAACCCAGGTCAGCCAGGCCAGGCGAGAGCTGCAGCACCTGCCCTGGGTCAGCCCTGCCCGCGGGAGCTGCCTTCCAGCAGACAGTGACACACAGGAATGACGGTAACCTCCCAGGGGAGGAACCAACGCTGCCAACGGAGACAGGCTGGTCAGGGGAGGCCTCCATGAGGGGAAAACGCGTACCAAGACCCACAGGAGGCAAGGGAGCACGTGGATGTCTGGAGGAAGAGCGTGCCAGGGAGAAGGAACAGTGCAGAGGCCCCGTGCAAAGGCGCTGAGGCAGAAGAGGGAGCCCAGGAAGGGCTGTGGTTAGAGAGATGTCGGGGCAGGTGACTGGGGCCGTGAAGGCCACTTTGAGGACTTTACGTTTGACTCCAAGCAAGAAGGGAGCCATGGCAGCGTGCCGAGCAGAAGAGGGACACGGACCGACTTGGGTTCTGTCAGGACGCCTCTGGCTGTTCAGTGGAGAGGGACTGGCTGCAGGAAGGAAGTGAGGGAGGGAGGCGATGGGAATGAGGCGTCAACTGAGCCCCACGCCCAGGAGACACGCGGACGGGGCACAGCGTGCGGCCCAGGTGCCACTGAATCCTGAAGACACTTAGCTAATGCCCTCAGAGGCCCCCGAAGGGACACATCTCACCAGGTCCCTGAGCCACCCAGGACCCCGGACCTCAGAGAGGGAAGGGCCTTGTCAAAGTCACACGGTGTCATTATCGGTCAAGTAGGAATTCAAATCTACATCCTTCCGAAGACAAACCCGGGATTTCAGACCCCCAAGCAGGTGGCAGCAGCCCCACGTCTCTGACACAGCAGGAGCAACTCTGGAGCCAACCTCACGAAGAGAGAGCTAGGATGAGCCCCTGGACCCCTCTCTGCCAGGACCCCGTGGCATCCCAGGGACATCTCCCTGCATGCTCCCACACGAGGGTGCCGAGCCCCACAGACCCAGGGCAGGGCTGGAACTGAATGCTCTCTCAATTCTAATAAAGACCGTTCAGAGTCCTGAAAATTAATTTCCCCTAGGAAGACAATTACATGTCAAATATTACACCCACTGAGCAAATGATTAAGATACAATCCAGCCAAGAAGGTTTTGCAAGGCCTGATTTTGAGATACCCGGCTCAACACGAAGGCCTTTGAAGGTTATTACCAGGCAGTAATGAACACAGACGTCCAACCGAGGGGAGGGAATTCACTTCTAATACTTGTGCCCCTTCACAATTTATCTCCAACCTACAAATGGCATCTGTGGGAAAGCCTGCCTCGCCTTCTTCTGATGAAAGGACATTAACAGCACCACCAGAGGCCAGCACTGAAGAGTCAGACACCCCTGGTTCCTGTGGGGATAGTGGCCTGTGGCCAGCCTCAACTGGGAGGGGGCCACATGTGGAGGGCTTCCCTTGGGCTCCCCATCCAGATACAGCCTTGTGACTTCTGACGTTCTGGAAAATCTGGCCGGTGCAGCCACCAGAAATGACTCACAGAGCCTTTGGGTATGCCCAGCACACACCAGCCTGTCTTTCTCAGTTACAAGGCCACATGTCCACCACAGACCCCCAAGCTGACACCCCCTGACGGAGCCCTGTTTGGTGGAAAGTCAGGCCCAGGCATATGAAGCAAGTCGCTCAGGGTTATGCCGTGCGGTGGGGAAGCAAGGACTCAAACCCAGCTGTGCTCCCTCCCAGTCCAGAGACCAGGCTAACCTGCGGCCTCCAGTCCCCGTACCAGCTTAGCCTAGGAAGAACAATCCTGGGATTTAACACATGCAGATCAGGGGCTCACAAACCATGGCCCTCCAGCCAAATCCGGCCCACCATCTGCTTTTGTGAATAAAGTTTTATTGAAACATGGCCACACCCATTCATCGCAGGGTTGGGTACAGCAACTTTGAGAACAGAGCAGTCCAAGGAACGCTGCCTTTCCCCCTGACCCGGCCACCATCAACCTGCAGGCCAGCGTGGGCTTGCACCCGGATCCGGCAACCACGGCATTCCACAGAGGAGGCCTCCATGAGGGTGCACGGGCTCGCTTGCAAGCGGCTGTGAGGGCAGGCAGCCTTTAGGGTCTGGGGGAACGGCACAGAGCACCGAGGGCCAAATCGTAGACCAGCCGCTCTGGCTGCTTTAGAGAGCCGTGGCCATTGGGTGCGGTGGGGGGCCGGGGGCGGATGACGGCTGGGCTTCCTGGGGCTCACGAGGGTCCCCGCTGAGCTCACCAACAGTTTGTGCCTCAGAAGCAGAGAATCTGAGGACTCCAGAACATTACCCCCGGGAAGTCACAGCCAGACCTCAGGCTCAGCTTCTCCATCTGTAAGCAGGGTGGTATCTGATGACTTCTGAGGCTCTGCTCTGCAAGACGGGCCACAGAGCTCTCTAAGTGCCTGCAGGGCCCTGAACCCTTCCTTTGACGGCAGAAAACTGAGGCCGAGAGTAGCTCCTCACCCGCAAAGCAGAGCACCCCCCACCCCAACACACTGGACTGCAATGTGCAGATGGCAGTGTCCAGGTCGTGACAGGCTAGGCAGGTCTGGCGCATGTTATGCGCTCAAGAAAGGGCCCCAGCAGGACCGGCATGATTCGTGGTGGACGTGGACAGGATCTCAGGCAGTGACCCAGTTGGACTCACACCACCCACTGGACCCAAGGCCAGAGAAGCTCTCGGGCAACCTCCCACGGGGGCTCCCGGCCCACCTCAGGCTTTCTGGCTCAGGCACAGGCTCCACCATCCTCCCAGGGGCTGCCTTCCATCCCACAGGGAACTGTCCTTCGGCCTCCCCATGAGGGCAGATCCCAAGTCCACGTCCGCCGGCTCTTGCCACCTCCACACCACACCACCCTGGCCTGGCCGCCATCCTGTCTGGCCAGGGTACCAGGGATCCCCCCGAAGAGTCTTCTTGCGCCTTCTAGCCCACACAGCAGCCAGAGGAACCTTTTAAGGCGAACTCCAGATGACGTGCGCCCTACCCCTCGCCAACAGCAGCCCATGGCTCCCTACCGCCCTGGGAGTAACTCCCTAGCTTGGTGTCCGTGTCCCCTGCAGCCCTGCTCTCTCATCCTCACTCACCAAATTCTCGCGACCCTGTCCACCGTCCACACCCTCAAACGGGCCAGGCACACTCCCACCTCCAGGCCTTTGCTCCTGCTACTCCTTCTGCCTGGAGTGTGCGTCCCCGGGCTCCTTTGGTGGCTGTCCACTTCCCCTCGGCTGTCCTTTCATCATCGTCTAGTCAGGGAGACCCTCCCGGACTTCCTCCCAGGTCAGGCCCTTCCAGTTGCCCCCTGTCACACGCTGTCCCTGTTTGCTGCTTACATCGCAGACATCTAACTACTAGGTGTTCACTCCTCAGCGGTCCCAGAGCCGGTGGCGGCGGCAGGGTGGGGCTCCAGCAGGCGCCAAAGCCACAGGAACCAGCCAGCCAGAGGCAGCAGCGCCACGTGGCGCTCAAGGTCAGGAACCTGGAGCTCCGTGGCCTGGGGCAATGCCGCTCACATTTCCTAGAGGGGGCGTCCCTGAGCAGCCCTCCTGGCCTTAGTTTCAGCATTCATTGCATGAGAATTCTGCTGGAGGTGGGTACGACTCTGACCGGGCGGCACTCACTGAGGGGATGGACTCCAGACATCTCCTCCACCCTGCGCCCTGGCCAAGGAAACAAGGGACAAGGAGGACCTGCAGCCAGCGAGGGTAGACACGCTGTCCTAATTCAGCCCTCCTGTGCCCCGGCAGGGGGTCCTGCCGCCTAGAGAAGGGCTCCGATAGGGTCTCACCAGGACAGTCATCAGATCTGGTCATTGCCACGGGGTCTAGTCATGCCCAAACAAAATCGGAGGGAAAAGACACCCTCCTCACAGGGCAGGTCCTATAGGTTTTTGTAAAAAATGAGATTCGATGCTTTTGATATTTGAGTCTTAGAGCCTGCTTCATTGGCGCTGTTGTTTTTAACAGCTTTATCAAGGTAAAATCAACATACAGTAAGCTGGACATATTTAGAGTGCACTCTGTGATGAGCTTGAACATATATCTGCACCTGTGAAACATATTTGTGAGGGCAGTAATGGAAATATCCATCACCCGAAGCCCTCATGACCCCTCCCTCTCACCCTCCCTCATCCCAGCAATCGTGGAGCTAGGAGGATCGGCTTGCCTTTTCTAGGGGTGCATATAAATGGGGCCATACAGCATGCACATTTGGTCTGGCTTCTTTCATTCAGTGATGATTTAGATCCACCCAAGTCGCTGCATGTATTGAAGGTCCCTTCTTTTTATTGCCAAGTAGTGATGCCTTTGTATGGATGTACTCCCATGAGTTCATCCCTTTGCCAGGTGATGGGCGATGGGTTATTTTCACATTTTCCCTGAATTATACTGCTAGGCACCTCGGTGTACAGGCTTTTGTGTGGACATATGTCTTCATCTCTCTCAGGTAAACACCTAGTAGGGGTGTGGCTAACCTTTCAAGAAACTATGAGCTGTTTCCCAAGGTGGTTATACACTGCTTCACATCCCCACCAGCAGATTTTGAAAGCTTCCATCTTCTCACAAGAACGTCTCACAAGTCATTTTAATTTTAGCCATCTTATTAGGTGAGTCAAAGTATGTCATCTGGGTTTTAATTTGCATTTCTCTAATGTGCAATGATGTTGAGTATGATCCCCTAAAAGCACTCTGCAGCGAAGAAGTTTTTAATTTTGATGAAGTCCGAGTTTTCCTTTTATAGACCATGCCCTTGGTGTTAAGACTAGAATTCTTTGTGAGTCCTAGGTCCTGGAGATTTTCTTTTTTTATTTCTAAGAGTTTTACAGACTTATATGTAGGTCCATGGTCTACTTTGAGTCACATTTTGTATAAGGTTTAGGTGAGGTTTGCTTTTGGGGCTTATGGATATCTATCTAATTGCTTCAGGGCTATTTTTCCTCCATTGAATTGCTTTTGTGTCTTCGCTGAAAGTCCATTTGGCATATGCATGCGTCTATTTCTGGATTTTCTATTCTGTTCCATTGATCCATGCCTCTGTGCCTCCGCCAATACCATACTGTCTTGATTACTGTAGCTTACAGTAAGTCTTAACCTCAGATAGAGTCTTCCTAATTTTTCTTTTTCAAAATTGTTTTACGTTCTTCTAGGTTCTCTTCCTTTCCATATACATTTTATAATAAGTTTGTTTATGTCTACAAATACAAAACCAAAGTCAAAAATCATTGCTTGGATTGTAACAGGAATTGCCTTAAGCCCATGGATCAACACGGGGAGAACTGACACCTTCATCGCGTTGTTTTCCAGTCTATGAACGTGGTATTTCTCTCCATTTAATGAGGTCCTGTTTGTGCCCCTTCATCGGGATGTTTGCATATACAAATCCTTTACATGGATGTTGACCTGTAGATCCCGTATGTTTTGTCAGACTTAGGCAGAAGCATCTAATTTTCTTTGGAGCAATTATAAATGGCATGTGTTTTTAATTATGGACACCACATGTTTGCTGTTGTCATACAGAAATGCAACTGATTTTTTTTGGTCGTGTTGATCAAGAATCCTGCTGTGTTGCTGAACTCATTCATTTGTTCCAGGAGTTATTTTTCACAGATTCCTTGGGATTTTCAATGCAGACAATCGCGTTGTCTGAAAAGAGGGGCAGTTTTATTTCTTCCTTTCCAATCTGTATTTTGTTGTCTTTTCGTTACTTACTGCTCTGGATAGACGTTCCAATGATATTCTGAATCACAGTAGAGAGAGACATGCTTGCCTTGTTTGCATTAGTCGAGAGAAAGTGTTCAGTCAGTCATCTTCAAGTTTGATGGCAGCAGTAGGCGTTTTTCTAGATGCTCTTAATAAAGCTGACGAAGTTCCCCTTTATTCCTATTTTTTTTCTGACTCCGCCTCTCTCTTCTGGGGTCACTGCCTACTTCCAGGCATCTGAGACAGCCCAGCCAAAGCAAGAGGCAGCCACGGGACCCCGACTAGCCCGCCTGGCTCCTCCTGCCTCTTCTCCATTGCCACTGCCCTTCGGTCAGAACGGGGCCAGTGGGTGAGGCAGAGAGGGTGTTGAGTCTGCACTTGAAGTGCGTCTGAGCCATGCAGTGTTGATGTCTGATTGTGATATCGAACGATCACAGGAAAAACATGTCTCTTATCTGAACACAGCTTCAGCCCCCTCCCACTTCCTGAACTCAGACAACAGAGAGGCGACTCTGTGTTCTGGGGGCTGGGTGGAGGTGGGAAGGAGGTGTAGGAGCAAAGGGAGTCTCTGCTTGTAACTTAGTGTCAAGTTCAAGCTCCCTGGGGCTCCCTGAAATTTCCTGGAGAAGCATACCTGTTGGTATTCAGAACCAGGCTTCAAAGACAATGAGATGCCAGAGGTATCCAGAAGGTGGACAAAACACACGAATCAGCTTGGACGCCAGGCAGGGTGCCAGTGACCCTTGAGAAGTGGGAGACAGACATGGTGATCTCAGCGGTTCGCCCAGCATCTGCCTTGAGAGAGTGGCCAGGCCACAGCTCAGGGAGGAGGAAGCCGCCCAGAGCCCAAGCGCCCTGTGAGTCGGGGAGCTGGAGCTCAGAGACTGGGAAACCCAAGGCAGCTGAAGCTGTTTTGAAACCAGCACTGGAGAGAGCTACACAGCACAGAGAGAGGACTTAAGGGCTCTGGACACAGCCCCTTGAGTGCTCAGCCGAGTTCTGACCAGCTCATGAGAGGCTGGTAGAGTATCCAAAAGAAACAGAAATAACACAGTGCCTGGGGCTCACCTACAGACAGATAAGGTGCCTGTTCTCACCAGCCAGACTGGGAGAAACCTCGTGACTCATACATAGGTCCTTGGCTGAAGTATTCGGAATGTCTTACCCAGTGATGGGATGTGATTAGCCCTAAACTGAGCACTGCTGGGTTTCTGCCTAACAATCTTAAAAGTGAGACTCTAAAGGATTAGATCATTTCCACATAACTGCAACCCCGACAAAGCTCAAGAAGATTTAGAGGAATACAAAAATGTCCAGGAAGGAAAAATTCACAATGTCTAACATCCAGTGAAAAGTTTTCAGGCATGAAAAGAAGTAAGAAAACGTAACCCATATAAAAAGAAAAATTTATCAATCAAAACTAACTCAAAACAGACACTGATGCCAGAATTAGCAGCAGTGGCCATTCAAATAGTAATTATAACTGTACTCCAAACCCAAATCAAAACCACAGGCTGGATCTAGTGGCTCATGCCTCTAAACCCAGCACTTTGGGAGGCTGAGGCTGGAGGATCACTTGAGGCCGGGAGTTCAAGACCAGCCTTGGCAACATAGCAAGCCCTTGTCTCTACAAAATAATACAAAATTAGTTGGGCATGGTGGCATACCCCTGTAGTCCCAGCTTCTCAGGAAGCTTAGGTGGAAGGATCACTTGAGCCCAAGAGTTCTAGGTTACAGTGAGCTATGATCACACCACTGTACTCCAAACTGGGCAACAGAACCAGACCCCATCTGAAAAAAAAAAAAATGGGGTCATAAAAAATATTTAAACAATCTGAAAGAAGGTAGAAAAGGAGGGAGAGTGGAGCAAAGAACCAATGGGACAAAGAGAAAACAAACAGACTTAAACCTAACCATTTCAATAACCACATTAAATACAAATTGTCTACCTGTTAAAATGCAGTGATTTTTAGATTAGATTTTTTAAAAAGCAGTAACTACATGCTGCCTCCAAGAGCCCACTTTTAAATATAAAGATACAAATAGGTTAAAAGTAAAACAATGGAAAAAGACATGTCATACTAACACTAATGAAAAGAAAACTGGAATAGCTATTTCAACATCAAACAAAATAGATCTCAGAGATATGTGGAAGGTCATTCCACGATCATTAAAGAGTCCATTTATCACAAGAAAAATGACCATTCTAAAGTCATAACATGTTCAAAATACATGGAAAAAACTGATAGGACAGTAAGGAGAAGTAGCCAAATACAGAATTATGGCTTGAGATTTCTGTACCCCTCTTCCAATACTTGATGGAACAAGCAGGCAGAAACCCGCAGAGATACAGAGGACTTGTACAGCGCTGTCAGCCAGCGTGACCTTATTGGCACTCCATCCAGCAACGGTGGACACACTTTCTTCTCCAGGCCACTTGGAATACTAACCAAAATACACAAAATTCCATGAAATAAAATAAGCCTCCATACGTTTAAAAGGATTCAAGTTACACAAAGTAGGTACACTGGCCACAATGGAATCAAATTGAAAATCAATAACAGATATTTTTCTGGAAAAATTCCCAAATATTTGGAAAATGGCATATTTCTAAATAACCCATAGGTCAAAGAAGAAATCAAGAGAAGTCTTTTAAACTGAATGATAATAAAAATACATCAAAATTCATAGGGTGCTACTAAAGTAGTTAATTGGGGGAAATTTAGAGCACTAAATGCTATTATTAGAAAATAAAAGAGACCTCAAATCAATGAAACCAGCTTTCACTGTAAGAAATTGTGTTTTTTTAAGAACAAATTAAATTTGAAGCTATGTAGAAGAAAGAAAACATAAATATCAGAGTGAAAATTGATGAAACAGAAAAACAACACAGAAGATCAATGAAACCAAACCTGATTCTTTGAGAAGACCAATAAAAGCAATAACCATTTAGTCAGACTGATCCAGAAAAATGAGAAAAGACACAAATTGCCAATACCAGCAATAAGAACAATGTCATTACTATAGATTTTACAGATATTTGAAGTATGATAAAGCAGTATTGTGAACAACCTTATGCCAATAAATAGAAAAGAAACTTAGAGGAAATGTACAAACTCCTTGAAAGACACAGAAAACTAACAAAGCACACTTAATAGAAGACAGCCTAAATAGCTTTACATCTAATCAAAGAAATTGAAATTGTTAAAAATCTTCTCACAAAGAAAACTCCATGCCCAGATGGTTTTACTGGTGAACTCTACCAAACATCACGGAGTAAATAATACCAATTCTATACAGACTCTTTCAGAAAACTGAAAAGAAAATAATATTTCCCACTTATTCTATGATATCTGCTTTATCCTGATACCAAAACTGGACAAAGATATAACAGGAAAGTACAACTACGGACTTGAATTCCTCATGAACACAGATACAGAATTTTTAACCAAAATATTAGCAAATCTAACTCAGCAACATTTTTTGGTTTTTTTGAGTTGGAGTCTCACTCCTTTGCCCAGACTGAGGCCAAAGTGCAGTGTCACACTAGCGGCTACTCCTGCGTCGACCTGCTGGTCTCCAGAGATCCTTCCAACTCAGCCTTCCAAGTAGCTGGAACTACAGTTGCGTGCTACCACACCTGACTAATTTTTTGATTTTTTTGTAGAGATGAGGTCTCACCATGTTGCCTAGGCTGGTCTCAAACGTACAGGTTCAAGCAATCCTTTTACCCTCAGCCTCCCCAAGTGCTGGGATTATAGGCTTGAGCCATTGTGCCCAGCCCCCAGCAACATATTAACACATTTACATTGCAAATAATTAGGATTTGTTCCAGATACGCAAGTCTGGTTCAAATATTCAAAATCAGCGTAACCCACCATCTCAACTGGCTAAAGAAAATACCATGTGATCATATCAACGACACAGGAAAATTTAATGTCCTTGTTTGATTAAGAACATTCTCAGGCCAGGCGCAGTGGCTCAAGCCTGTAATCCCAGCACTTTGGGAGGCTGAGATGAGAGGATTGCCTGAGCTCAGGGGTTTGAGACCAGCCTGGGCAACTTGGCCAGACCTTGTCTCTACAATAAAATCAAAAAATTAGGCCAGGTGCAATGGCTCAGGCCTGTAATCCGAGCACTTTGGGAGGCTGAGGTGAGGGGATTGCCTGAGCCCATGGGTTTGAGAACAGCCTGGGCAATGTGGGGAGACCTCATCACTACAATAAATCAAAAGATGAGCAGGGTATGGTAGTATGCACCTGTAGTTTTGGCTACTTGGAAGAGTGAGGCAGAAAGATTGCCTGAGTCCAGCGGGTCAACGCTGGGGTAGCCGTGAATGTGCTGCTGTACTCTAGCCTGGGCGACAGTGAGACTCCAACTCAAAAAAAAAAAAAAAAATTAGCCAGGCGTGGTAGTGCAGTAATTCCAGCTACTTGGAAGACTGAGGTGGAAGGATTGCCTGAATCCAGTAGGTCAAGGCTGTGGTGGCCGTGAGTGTGTCTCTGCACTCCAGCCTGGGAGACAGAACGAGACTCCCGACTCTCAGACGCCTGGAAGCAGGCAGTGACCCCAGAAGAGAGAGGTGGAGTCAGCAGGAAGTTCACTTCCAATTGTGGCGGAACTCTCAGGTGCAGACCACCTCCTCATCCCTAGAAGGTGTAAGTGGACACCAAGGATCCCTTAGCAGGGATGTCACGGGGCTGGGAACAGATCACATTCTCCGTCCCCTCACACAGATGCCAAAGCTATGCTCTGGGAATGAGAACGTGGCCCAGTTAATTCATAAACCCTGCTCCATGCTGGGGGTGAGCTTCCACGGAAATGACAGTGAGGCAGATCAGAAAATGAGCAAACCTGCAGCATCCCCCTGCACTGGGCTGAAGCCCTGGGGTGACCTGCACCCTTGCCGGGCCCAGCTCTGCCCTGCCTCGCTGAGTGGACCAGGCTGCACATGCCAGTTATGTAACCGGCCGCCTTTGAAAAGCCATGGCACCGAGTCACACAGGGGTGAGCAAACTAGTTCAAGGTAATTTATGACCCTGGGATGCTTGGGTTTCTAAATACAACAGACAACTACAAACTGCAAATGCTTTAAGCTCTCTCCCCAGGGGAGGCTTTCGGGCCCAGCCTGGCAGGCGGCATGATGGCCCAGCTGGCAGGGAGGGCTGGCACGCGGAGCAGGCCTGGCGTAGCTTGCCATGGGCCTCCGTGCAGACCTCCCACGTCCTCCCTCCCGCTGGCTCTGGTGCAGGTCTGGTCCCCGCACCGTGGCCGTGGAGAGACCCCTCTACGGCGAGAGTCCGCACAGCCCAGCTAGCTTGCTTTAAGTGCGAACAACCCTGGATGGGGTCAGTCAGAGCCCGGGCAGTGGAGACTCCAACAACAGAGAACGGCTGTGACTGAGGACGGCTGAGGTGCCTCTTGTCCCCACGGGTCGCAGGCCCTCCCTGACGCCCTGGCCTCCCGGCCCTCAGACCTGGAGCGGCGATGCTCCCCACGCTCCTCTGCAGAATGCAGCCGCCTTCCCAGCCCGCTGCCCACCCCACTCTGGCTGTCTGGAGGGTGACTGTGGCGGCGACCCCGGGCTTCGTGGTGCCCCTGGTCCAGCGCCCTTCCCAGGAGCTCCCCGCCTCCCCTCACCCCCCGCCCCACCCTGGCCAGGCACCTGGTGCCCAAATGACGCCCACCTCCTTCACCCTTGCAGACACCTGGTGGGATCAGGACCGAACTGCAGGGATCACGGACTGGACGCCGAGGCAAAGGCCAACAGGAAACACCTGACCCGCTTAGCGGAATGAGGCTGCCTGACCCCGCAGACAGGGAGAGGTGACTGGATGGAAACAAAGAAGACGAGGTCCTGGGGCCTGGCTGAGGGGAAGGGGCAGGGGGGCTCAGCTCCACGGTCGTCAGTGGAAAACCCGCCCTGTCCAGGTGACCCTCCCCCCAGGTCCTCTACTCGATCGAAAGCACCCTGGAGAAGGTGGTCTAACGGTAGCAGACAGCAGGGTCACTCGGGATGGGTCTCTCGCTATTTCCCAGGAGTGTGAAGGGCTGGAGGAGAGACTCCAGGCCTGTGTGTCAGCTGGTTCTCTGGCTCTACAAGTCAGGTGGTCACTTGAGCACTCAGGCCATCTGGAAGGAGGTTGCCCAGCGGGAGGCACACCTCCCTGCCAGCCTCCCCACCCCCGCCCCCTCCCTGCCCCCAAAGTTCTCACGGAGCTGGGCCTGAGCACAGGCCTCTACTCTCTCAAACGCTTCCTTCCCAGACAGTGTCTAGAACGACTGATGGTGATCAGAGCTGCCATCGGAACTGCAGGTGCCTTCTGTGGCTTCAGCGCGTGTTTAAGCTGCTACCCAGCTTCTAGGTAAACGCCCCTAGGAGCATGTCACTTTGGAGGCTACATGGGCGACCGGGTGTGTACAGGAGGCCGCCGAGCCCTGGCTGCGCGGGTGGCTTCACATCTGGCCCCAGGAGGTCACGCGAGGCTAGCACGACCTGCCGCTCGAAATGGGAGCAGGGTACAGCCAGGCAGGAAGGCAGCCCTCAGTGTGCTGTGGTCCCGACAGCATCCTGGGCATCACAGTGTGACCGCGCCTCTCCATCCCCAGTTCCGACACCTCACTGACTTTTGCCACGGCGCCCCTCCCAGCAGTAGGGCCTCGGGGCGTGGAGGACACAGCCTCAAACTCAAGGCCCGTCTTTCCCGTGGAGGGGGCTGTCACACAGGCAACGTGCAGCTGGAGGGCTTCCTAGAGGAGGTGGTGCCAGAAGGTGTCACAGCCCACATAACCACTGCAGTTTTGTGGGATGAGTCTCCCAGAGAAAGACACCTCAGTAGGGGCTGACCTCCATCGCCCGGGTGGTGAGATCCAGGGCAGCGTCAGACGATAAAGGAGCAAATGGTCTGAGCACCGCGAGCCGGGTCCCAGAGTGCGCGGGGTCCGGTTTCCTCCCGCAGCGGAGACACAGCCACAGCTGACAGCCCACCAGCCACGGATCCCGCCTGGCTCCTCCCTCCACTGCCTGCTGTCCTCACCGCTTCCCTCAGGATCGAGGGACACAGGGGCTGACCCACAGCAACCCGGTTTTCCACCTCGCTGTCCACACACCATTTGCACCGTGTCTTGGACGCTCTTCCTGTCACGAGGCGGAGCCTGGCTCCCACGCCTGGGAGCGGAGACCGCTCTCTCACTTGTTCTGGCCGGCAAAATGTGGGGGAACGCCGCGGCACCCCTTCTGGACCCTGCCGCTGTCACAGACAGAAGCCCAGCCAGCCTCCCACAAGAGTGACGCGCAACGCCGGCCAGCACCACCCCAGGTCGCCTGCTGACAGCTGGCCAGCAGTCCGCCCACTCCCAGGCAGTCGCGCCCTGCTGCCCTGCAGGCCATGCGCCGCGGGGGAGCCCCGATGTGTTACAGTGGCTGCTGTGAGCTGCTGCGTTCCAGAATGGCTGCCCTGCAGAAGCTGCCTGTCCAGGCACCTGGTGTCCTGAGCATGTCCGCCTCCGACTGCACAGGCAGACACGGGGATTGGGAGCTCTCTCCTGGTCTGCCCGGCAACCGCCACAGGGGCTTGGTCACTCGAATTTTGTCCCCCAGCAGCCCCTATGCACAAGCTCTCTGCCCTGTCCCCTGCTTGCTGTCTCCACTCAAAGTCCTCCAAGGGTTTCCTGTGATCCTCAGTTAAATCCAAATTCACTGACTCACCCAAGTCTCACCATCCCCTCTCCTCTCTCGGCCTTACTTTCTCTCTCCATTCCAGCCACACCAGCTTCTAACCCAGGAGTCAGACCCTGCCCCAGGGCCTTTGCACACACAGCTCCCCCAGCCAAGAATGCGCTTCCCTCACTTCCTGCAGGCCTCTGCCCCACCTTGCCTCATCAAGGGGCCTGGGCAGACGGCTCCGCACCAGGTGGACCCTGCCACCACCCACACCCCCTGCTTCCTCTTTTCAGAGCACTTGGTGAAGCCAGACGTGACACATCCACCATGGCGGGAGACCACCGTGGAGACAGGGTACAGTTCTGCCTCACAGCAGCAGGAGCGGGGCCACATTTGCTACGGATCCTGCCTGGATCCTCCCTCCCGTGGGCCTGCGATGACTGCCAATCTGAGGAGGCCAGCCTGGCTTACAGCCTCTCACAGATGTTTCGGGTGGGGTTAGAGAGTCGTGTTTTCAGACATGGACATGTGTTGATGGACAGGAGAAAGGCGAGGGGACCTCTTGCCTCCACTGGTTGGGGCTGCGCCTCTCTCCTGGGAGCCAGTCTGCACCGACGGGCTGGGAGCAGAGGCTGTGGTCGGCACCCCCTCCGGGAACCCTGCCATGCTCCCCTGTCCAGACTGGAGCCAGGGGCTAGACACCCAGGGCCTGTAGGGCAAGGTACCCCACAGGCCAGGTTCTCAGCCACCTTGGAGCTCTGGGTCAACAGCACCGAAGAGTCCATGCTCACCGTTGGGCGCACACTGTGGAAGCCAGAGAGGACTGTGAAGGCAGGGTGGATGGGGAGGAAGTGGGCCAGCTTTGGGTGCTTTGTGGCACAGAGCCGGCTGCCTGGGAGCCCAGGTGTCTGGAGCAGCCCACCGTGGTCTCTGCCCAACAACCGTCAGTGGCACGGTTGGCACTGACTCCTTCAGCCACATTTAGAAGCTGGGTTCTTACTCAGCACTGCAGCAACGCCCAGCCTGGTGGTCCTGGCATGCTAGCCTCATGCTGGGAACACACATTTGTGAACAACGCCTCGACTTGGGTGGCCCTAGAGGCGTGTCCCATCAAAGACAGAAGGTTCCAGGAAGCAGGGTCTACCCAGGAACCCCGCAGTCCGAAACCCTCTACCTGAGAGTCCTGGCCCAGCATTCGGGACATTCTCAGAACTGCTGGAGTCTGCAAAAGACAGAATTCCTTACCGGGTTGCAGGGACCCTCCCCATCAGTAGGGAGTTCCCACAGTTGGCCTGGCCCGGCCTCAGAACCAGGGATGTGTCCTCCGGGAAGTAGAGAAGTTGGGGGCAGACCCAGGCCTGCCATGAACCCAGGACTCAGGAACAAAGAGTTCTTTAACACCCTGAGGGGGATCGGCCCCCTGGAGTCTGAAGTCTCCGACCAGACACAGGGGGCAGAGCTGGGGCCTGGTCGGAGTTTCCAGGGACCCTGTCGTGTCAGGAAGAAGTATGGAGTCTGCGGCCTGAGAGCTTGGGGCCCAAGCCCAGCTCACTCAGGGATCTGCTGTGGGACCCTGAGCAAGTCACATATTCACCCCGAATCTTGGCTTCTCAGCTGCAAAATGGGGGCATTCACGATGTCTGCCTTACAGGATTGTGAGGACGCCATGACGTGCCGAGAAAGGGACACCTGGGAGCCAGAAGGGGCGGGAGGGGATGCCAGAGGGCTGGCCCGAGTGCCTGGAATGCTGTCCCACCGGGAACAGTGACTGCCTCTCCTCCAGGTGAAGCCCGCAGGGTGGGGGCAGAGGGGCAGGCCCAGGAGGGATGATGGGCAGGGGAGTCCGTGATCAGAGGCCACCAGGCTGTCTTCCCGAGGTGGGGATGGGACTTTCCTGGTGAGAACAGAGCCCTCCCTTCTCCAGGTTCAAGGGAGGCAGGGCACCACCCCCGCATTCTCCAGCTTGCCCCCAATCCAGGAGCCCGTGGGAGGGAGCGGCTCTACGCAATGCAGGTGCCTCACTGCGGCATGACACCCCTCCACTGCCAGTCCAGGAGCCGGTCCCCATCCACTCACCCTGCTGTGTGCGGCCCCAGGCCGAGCTCCGTGGACATCGAGAGAAACGCAGTCCTCTGCAAGGGCTCCCAGTGAGACTCCACACGCAGACTTTGCACAGGTAACCCCGCCTGGGCAGGGCAGACGCGGTCCCTGCCCCATGCTCATGTGTCTTCATCCTCCCAGAAGCACCCCTAGGTCACCCACGCCAGAAAGGGCAATGGAGCAGAGGAAGGAAGACAGGAGACAGAAAGGAGGCTCGGCTGAGGGTGCTTTCAAGCCATCAGACAGCCCAGGGCCCAGAACTCGGATTTTAAAGAGGCCTCTTGAGCGAGACGGAAGGAAGGGCCCCCGTAGTGCGTGCTGCTGGACAGGCGTGTGTCCTCATGGGAAAGGAAGGCCCCACTCATGCCATGCCCCAGCCAACTCCAGACACACAAAGACCTGCGTGTGAACAGGACACTTTAAAGCATCTACAAGAAAATACAGCGAGACCACTTGGCACACTTGGAACTGGGGATGAACTGGTAAAAACGAAAGCTCGCCAAGCATAGCAATTTGGTAGATGTGACTCCCGCAAAACTCAGCACTTCTCTTGGCCAAAGACATCAGAAGGAACGTGAAGAGACACACACCGCACAGGTCAAGGAGACCCCTGGAGCATGCCCACCAAGCAAGGCCTGGCGGCCAGGTGAGACTGAGCTCCCCCAAGTACACCAGACAAGGAGATGCAGAGACAGGAGGGCCTCTCTCAAAGGAAGATGCAGGGACAGCAGGCGACACTGGGGAGGACGCTCACCTCCCCAGCCAGCAGGGGTGTGAAGTAGGACTCGAAGAGAGGATGGATCCCAGCAGGCTCAGAAAGTGAGAGCTCTGCCGGCACGCAATGTGACAAGATGCAGACGGGCACACGTACACACTGGCGCCGAGAACCTGCACTGGAGTGACCACTCTGAGAACCATGTGGGCACTCTCCTGTCAGGCTGACCATTCACACGCCTCATGGCCCAGCAAGGCCGCTCTCAGCCGGCACACAGGCAAAATCTATGAGCAAATCTCCACACAACACTGTTAATAATAGAAATAAACGGAAATGACCCAAACATCCCCTCGCAGAAGAGTGCAAAGAAACTGTACGATACTGACAGTGTATTTCCATGCTGGCACTACAGCCACACTCAGCAGCATGGATAAAGCTTAGAAATAGCAAAACCTCAAGTGAACAATGCAAACCTTGGATGTATAAAGCTCAACAACAAACCAAAAAATATTCTGTTTTGACATGGAGTAAACCTATGAGCAACAGAATGACAGCTGAGAAGCCCACGTGTCAGTGACCTCTGGGCAGGGTAACCTGCAGACACAAGGATGCAAGTTCCTGGGAATGTTCCAGTTCTGGAGTTGAACGGTAGGTTCACAGATGCTCAGGATTTTATTATCCTTTAAAATTCACAAATAGAAGGCGTGGTGGCTTACGCTGTAGTCCCAGCTACTTGGAGGCTGAGGTGAGAGAATCACTTGAGGCCAGGAGCTTGAGGCTGCAGTGTACCACGACTGCACCCGTGAAAAGCCACTGCACTCCAGCTTGGCAACACAGCAAGACCCCATTTCTAATTTAAAGAAATTGCACATACAAAATGTATAGAGCACATTACACGCTTGAAGATACCAGAAAAAAAAACTGAAAGGAGGAACACAGTGTAGCCCAGGCAGACCCAGGGAGTCCTGTTTTCATGAAGGAACCCAGAGGGCCGTGGGGTGGCCAGACCAGCAGGCAGAGACCCGAACCTGGATGATGGCATTCTTCCCTCTAAGCCTCAGTTTCTCCATGTGCAAATGAGAGGGCAGACCCTACTGGGGACGATGAGTGGCGGACACTCACATCACAGGTGTCGCCTCCGGCACCCTGGCTAGTGGTCACAGCCCTCTTTCTCACCCAACACGTGGGCTGCCAGGGCTGGGTGGTCAGACACAGCACCTTAAGTGACACCTACGAGCAGGCCTGGAGAGCCCATCCAGCTCACTCCTGGAGTCTGGAAGCCCGGCCAGCAGGTTCCAGGCACCTAAGTGCTCCCAGGGAAGAGCCACTGGCCTGGAAGCCCAGCGGACTAGACACAGTGCTGTCCAGCATGGAGCGCGCCTTCTCCAGCACCTAGCCCTGCAGCCTCCAGTCTCCTGCAGCCAGCCCAGCCCCTCGCTGCCCACTCACCCTCCATCCAGGCCGCCCATCCTGTGCCCGCTGGTCAGATGGGAAATCTCCAGGCCACCTATGGCAGTGAGTTTGGCACCCTGAGGACACCCCGACTAGCACAGAGGCTGGGCAGGGGCTCAACACTCTGGAGTCTAGGAGCCATCGTGGAAAACGGCCCCCTCATGCCCACGTGACCTAGTGCAGCCGGCTGCTCCGGGAAGCCTCCTTCTGCTGGGCAGACAGGACGGACTGTGTTCCTGCCACTCCCTGCGCAGTCTGGCTTCCTCCTTCACTGCAGCACCCCCCGCCGGGTGCGCCTACCTGCCTTCCTCCCCGTGGGCATCACCACCCTCCTCCAGAGGGGAAGGGCAGGACGCAGCCCAGTGTCCTCGTGGCAATGTGGTGTGTTGGCTGATCCGGGCCCCAGGGGTTTCTGTGCACAGTTCCGGGGGCCCTCCGTGCCCGCCTCACGACTAGCACCAGGAGCAACAGCAAGGGTTCCACGGGGTCCTGGGCTCCCAGGCACTCAGCTCGTCCCTCCGCCCCCAGCCTGGGAAGCCGGCGGAGACGTAGCGCTTCACCTGCCATTTGACAGTGGGAAGCTGAGGGCCTCACGCGCCGGGTGTCGCCACCGCCACGTCCACAGCACGGCGCGTCGGCCTGCCCCGGCTCGCCTGTCATCCAGGCTGCTTTGACACGCGTGTGCTTAATTGATTACTTGGTAACAGGAAGCCCCCCTTCCGAGTCTGTAACTTCCTCTCTGAAAGACAGAAGACTGGCTGTAGGGCACGGATGGGTGAGCGTGAAGGGCAGGGGAGATCTGGCACGTTCCGCCAGGCCCCAAACCAGCCCCCGCGGGGACGCACCTCCCTCCCGGAGCAGGAGTCCTCCCAGGCCTTGCTCTGAGCTCTCCACCCCCATGTCAGTCCAGCACGCTCCCCACCCAAGTCACCAAGCAATGGAACCCCAGGCCTCGTCCCGCCGCTTGCCGATTACTTTAATGACAAGAGCACATCGAGAGACGGTCTATCCAGTGACATGGTGCTCTGATGACTCATCCCTCCTCCATTTTGTTAATCTGAGGCAAATCTTAAATGACAGTGAGGGCTCTGTTCTCAGTAAGTCTTGATTTAGTAGAAAAAACTGGGGCTGGTTCTCAGAAAGTAAGAACAGGACCTCAAAGCACCTGGAATTCTCTCAAGAGAGCTGAGCGGAAACTGTGTGTCCCCAATGCTTCCCCCGGAAAGAAAGTGCCAGTGTGTGTCCACAATGCCCCTGGGCCACAGGGCCCGGGTCCCAGACACAAACGTACCCCGAGGCCCGAGGTGGGAGAGGGCACCTGATGTGACTGCCGACGGGCCTGAGGGTCCCAGCAAGAACCCACGTGCATCGAGCAGGCGAGTCAGGTGACACTGAGCACTGCAGGGGCCGAGGCTGGGGCCTGCGCCTCCCAATCCCGTGGCCCTGGCTCTGCCTGCGCCCTTCATTGGACTCACTGACGAACGGGCTCTTCTGGAGTGCCGCCTCACTCCAGAGGCAGGAAACGTGATTCCTGCAGCAGGGGTGCTCACGGCAGATGCTCGCCGTTCTCTTGCTGGTCCTCAGCCAACCCTTGGCCTGTGGGGTAGGCGGTGACCCTGCTCCATGGTCAGAGTTTAGATGTCTGTCTGGGAGCACCCAGAATCCCATTCCCATTGTTTACAAATCCTTCTGGTCCTGGTGAGATCAACAGACCAGAGGCAGGCGACAGGGAGAAACTTGGGAGAAACATCAGGGGCTGCGGCGTCTTCCAGGTCACATGAGCCCACTGCTTCAGATTAGGACTGGGGCGGCGGCCATGGAGCAGAGCCACTGACTCCAAGAGAGGCAGCAAGGGATGTGACAGGGCTGTGGACAAGGACCGGCTGGCCCTAGCTGGTGGCGGCACGCCAGCTGCTGGACCAGGCTTCCTCCAGTCCAGCAACCCCATTGCCTCTGTCCTCGGGCTCCCGGGGCTCACGAATGAGCCTCCCCATATGCACAAGGCAGGACGTGAAGCCGCGTGAGCCCTGGAAGGAGGGGCACGTGGGTCTGTGTGGAGGAGAGCTGCCGAGGGGGCTGACACACGAGTGACAGAGCGCCCTGGCTAGCTCATGTCCCAGGAGCTCAAGTCAAGCGGAGCCAGACTCGCCTGGACGAGAGAGGAAGGCCTCCCCAGGGTGCGGCCCAGAGGGATCCCCTTCCCTCCCAACCCATCAGGGTCCCTGTCCACCCTGGGAGCCATGCCGAGTCCGGCCGGGAGAGGGAGGGAGGACAGCACTTTCCAACAGGAAAACGTGGGGACAGGCCCGAGGTGAGAGAGGGCATCACAAGGCGGGAGAGGCAGGAGGGGCCGGTAACAGACACGCTCCATGGAGCCCCTCACCCTCCCCACCCTCTGCGTGCGTGGCCTCAAGGCCCTGCCACGCAGAGACCTCAACTTGACTGTCAGAGCTGGGAGAGCTGGGAGCCCAAAGGAGATTCCCAGGAGCAGCAGCGCCCCACAGCCCCAAAGGACACAAAGCCTGAGGCCCTCAGACACAGAGGGGCCTGGAGACCACGCCACACGGACCGAGACCACAATGGTGTGCTTATCAGCTCGGGCAAGGTGGCCTCAACAGGGAAAATGCCGGTTGCTGTCCATGGTGCTCACAGGCCACCAAAGACATGTGCTCAAGGACCAGCCACAGCACGCCAGAGCTCAGAAGGTGGCAGGGGTGCGTTTGCCCCTTGCCTCGCCTGCTGATGAAACAGCAGAAGCCCAGAGAGGGGAAGGGTTTCCCTCCAGGCTGCATAGAGACAGAGTGGAAGCAGCTTCCAGAAGTGTACTCAGACAAGGCCTCCTTGGGAAGGCTCCCTGAGTGACGTTGCTACCCAGAATGACGGCTGAAGCCCCCGGCGAGAAGTTCCCTGAGGATGCCAGAGCCCATACGCTGGAGGATGGTCTCCCGGGCTGTGCCAGGCAGGCCCCGGGACCTCTCTGACCCACCTCCAATGGCTGTCTGCCCCACCATCCTGCCCCTCACCCGCCTCCTTCCCCAGTCCTCTGAGAACAGGGGTCTGCAAACTGCAGCCTGCTTTGGCAGGGCTCTTGAGCTAAAAGGGGTTTTCCCACTTCTGAATGACTGAAGAAACTTTCTAAGGGCAGGTGAACACTGCATGCGATTCCAGTGTCCATTGAGTGTTGCTTGAGCACACAAAGGCCCATTCGTTGCTGCGTGGCCGGCAGCTGTCTATAAACAATGCCAGAGCTGAATCATGGGGACAAAGACCAGGTGGCTTGCAAAGCCCAACGTACTTGCTCTTGGCTTCTTCCAAAGAAGTGTGCCGACTCCTTCCCTGGGAAACTGGCTCCCACCTCTCAGGAGCTTTGCCCTGCCTGGATACAGCCCCCTGCAAGTCATGTGGCCCTTCTCTCCTGGCCTCTGTGCAAGTGTCACCTCCTCACAGGGCGCTCTACCCACCTCGACCCACCTCCCAACACCCCCTGGGACATTTCGCCACAGCTCCCATCGCACCCTCTTCCTCTGGGCCGACCTGAGCCGGGTCCTCCCGGTTTGTCTGTGTGCTCCCCCACTGGAGCATCAGCTCTGAGGACAGGAAAGCCTTCAGTCCTGCTGACCAGGGTCTGGCGTGTGGAGGGGGCTCGGGGAGCGCTGGCTGACTGACTCACTGGTTACAACAGGACAAGGAGCAGGCCTTGAAGCCGGGGGGAGTCCCAAACCCTCCTTCAAGCAGGAAGCCCCGCTCCTTTCTGGGATGGGTGACATGGGGCCCGGGAAGAAGGCAGTGCGAGAGGGAAGCCAGCTGTCATGGGTCCCGTGCACACAGAAGCCAGTGGCTGTGGGCTGAGGACACAAGCAGGCACTTTTGGGAAACCACACACAGATAACCAGTGGCTGCACCCAGATCCTGCTCTCTCAGGCATCATATCATCCCCCACGCAGAAACAGGGGAGCAGCTCCCAGGGCACCCTGGAGACAGGGTCAACATGGCCAACCAGGGGTGGCTGGTGCCCTTCTGTCACCTTGAAGGGGTATCTTTGAGAACGTCCCCAACACAGAGAGAAGTTAAGTAGAACCAGAGACTGCGAGAGGTGATCACGGTGGTGTCATCCAGCACCCAGGAGTATCCTGGCTTGAAGCCTTCTGCCCTTCGAGGTCTTTGTCGCTGTGTTGTCTACACCGCTTTGAATTGGGCTTTCTGTCCCTGGCCTTCCAAAGAATTCTGACGGTTCCCTCTGGAGCTGCAAGAGTATGGATTTAGGTGCGCTTCCGAGGAGACTTTCCAGATAACACCGTGAGACTCTAACACAGAAGCCTACTAGGCTCTCATCTGGGGAGTCAGCGAACTGAAGCAGAATCGGTCGAGGGCCTGCTACAGGCTGGGCCACTCACATTGCTCAAATGAATGCTGAGGAGGTTAACCCCGTGGAGGTAGTGACCCAAGTTTCCTCTTTAGTGAACAAAGCAGAGGCTCAGAGAAGGGCGGGAAGGAGGGCCCAGCCAGTGTGTGTGGAGCAGACGGCACACCCAGTTCTGGATGCCTGTGCTCTGGAAAGCTGCACACTGTGGTTTATCTCTGTGCTGAGGCTCACGTGCCCAGTCCCACGCCCGGCGCACGGTGGGCGCCTGAGACTTGGTCACCTCCACGAGGTTGCTGGGAAACTCCCAGCAGCAATGCGTGTGGCGGGGAGGCAATGTGCGTGGCGGGGAGGCAATGCGCGTGGCGGGGAGGCAATGCGCGTGGCGGGGAGTCTCTCCCAGGGTGTTTGTGCTTGGGCTGCCCCAGCCTGGCACCGACAGAGTCACGGTCATGGGACCACACCGCCAGTTCCCACTCACAGGGGAGGCCATGAGCCTTCACGCCCCACCATACCTCTGCTGCCCCCGAGGTGTTTCCAGAACGTGCAGAGTTTGGACAGGATGCATCCATCACTGCCCTCCCCTGTCACCACTGAAGCTCAGCTCACGAGCTCCCTCAGCTGCCACAGGAGAGCCTGAGTTGACGTAAACCCGCAGCCAAGCCCCAGAGGGCATGAGGGGGCAAGCTCTGACAGCCAAGAAGCTCTGCTGCTGTGGGTGTGCAGGCTTCCTGCTGGAAGGCCTGGAGACGCCTTGGGGTCTGGAGGCAGCGCTGGGGCCCCCGGGGGCCCACAGGCTTTGGAGGGCTGGAGGCTCCCCATCACGCAGGGGTGTGGCAAGAGCCCTGAGCCTCCCGACGGCCACGGTGGGCAGGCCAGAGTGCACAGAGAAGACGAGGCAGCGGCCTGTCCCAGGGGTGTGCACAGACCAAAGACAGACAAGCAGGATGGCAATGCCAGACAGGCAGACGGCACCCACGAGCTGCTTCCTTGTGTGAAGGGCGGGCCGAGCCAGGGCCCCGAGAGTCTGCCGGGTAGAGAAGGAAGGGCAGAGATGAGCAGCCACGCCTGGAAGGCTGGGCCAGTTAGGAGTGACTGACCTGAAGCTAAAGAAACCCGGGGAAGAGTGGCTTTGACTACAAAGGCACCTACGACGATGCAGTGTCGGTGATGGCGTGAAACGTGAGCAGCCTCAGAGCAGGTCTGGCGGCCCAAAACCATCATCACGGTCCAGACACCACCCACCTCTCCACTCAAGCACTGACAGACTGTTGATGTCGCTGCCTCAGGCTTGCAGCGTGGCTGCTCCCACTCCAGTCGGCACATCTGCAGGGTCAGTGCTCAAGCCACGAGCAAGGGAGGCAACTTTCTTCTGGCTGCGTCTTTCTTTTCAGGACGACAGTCTCTCGCAGAAGCTCCCCCAGGCTTCTTCTAGGGTCTCACTGGCCAGAATCAGGTCACAAGTCCTTGCCCCACCAGTCACAGGAAAAGAGGCTGCCATGACCAACTCAGACCAGCTGTGATTCCTCTAAATTGAGCTTCCACAGTAAGAGACAGTGTGCAAGCACCCAACCACACCCTGCCCCAAAGGAGGCAGAGACAGACAAAGGAGCTGGGACCTAAAGTGCAGGGAACAGCAGAAGGAACAGCACCTGCAAAGGTGCAGCGTTCAAGGAGAGGACTGGGTGTACGGGGGAATCCCAGTGGTTCATTACTGGGGACATGGCGCAGAGGGAACGCTAGGCAGGACATGCCACCCTATCCTGGCATGGGCAGTTACTGAGACACATAGTGCCCACTCGTGTACGTGAGGAGGCGGGAAGCCTCTGGCGTGGGCAGGTCCCCATACATGACAGACTGAGCAGGGCTTTCTGACAGGCGATGACGTCACCAATCCACTCCGGAGGCCTCTGTGCAAACAGGCAAGCGTATTGACAGGACAGAGTAAACACAACCTTCATGATGGCTTGCGATGGCGGCTCCCTGGTCCCGGACACCAGAACACACACATGCAGCAGGTCCCCTGGCAGCCCCACTGTCACAACGGTCATGCCAGCTTCTCACCCTCCCCGCTGCCCCGGGCCAGCCTTCGGTCCCTGGCACCCTCAGGGCTCCCGAAACAGCCCATCACTTTGTGCTGCCCCAACTCCGAGGCGGGAGGGCTGAGGGCGACTGCCTCCGCTCAGAGAAGACTGAGGCTGGAAGCGGACACGGGGCGTGCCAGAGGGGGTGGGGTGGGATTGGAACCCCGGGCCTCTGTCTTCCAACGCCCCCGCCGCCTGTCTAGGACTGAGGAGAGGAGCTGAGGACGCAGGAGGGCTGGGGCCCTCCACATGCTGCGCGAGCCACTCGCGGCACGGGGCCCTGCCTGGGCGAGGGAGGCCCCAGCCGGGGGCAGAGCCGCCGCTGCAGTCCTTGCCGTCGCTTCGGGGCTTCCAGGCAGCACAGCGCACCTCCGGCCAGGGCAGGGCATCGTGAAGACAGCGGGCCCTTTATGTCACCAGACAGGGGAACCCTCCCACCCCAGCCAGGGTGTTGGCTAAACCTGAGGGGGCATCTGCCCACCAGAAGGTCGGGGGCTGGCTCTTCCCAGCGTGCCACCCACCCCTGCAGAGGGACACGTGTGTGACCCCAGAGACACGTCACTTACCATGGGCTGGGACTTCCCAGGCCAAGCAGAGGAGCGCCCTCCCCCGGGGGGACCTCAGCCCATGGGGTGCACCCGCTGGAGGGGTGCTGTGGATGAGGCCCCACCGTCCAGGGCTGGGCGAGGACTCAGCGTACAGCACCGGCCGGTTAAGGTCCCCCAAGCCCAGGCAATGGCATCCTGGAGCCGAGGGGTGCTGGGATCGGGCTTGGCTAATTATGGCCTGAAGGGCTAATGCTGGGTAACTGTTACCCTGCAGGGGGTGGACTCATTTCATTTAATGACACATTTGCTTCCCAACAGTAAAGCCCCTTCCCCTGCTGCCTTGTAGCCCCCAGCCTGTCTCATTTCTGTCTGGGACTGAATTCTGAGCTTCAGATTGAGTCTCATCGTGGGCATACATGCGCTCCCTTCTGAGTGCCAACTTTAAGAACCTCCCCCCAAACGTCCATCTCTTCTGGTTTGGGGTGCTTCCCGCCCCGGGGCTCTTTTAATGCAGTTCTGCTGACTTAGGAGCCAAAGACTGGCCGCCAGGCCAGGAGAGGGCTGCCCCACCTGGCAAGTGATGACGCCCGCAGACCTCAGCCAGCTGAAACGTCAGGCTGCCAGGACAGCTGCAGCCAGGGCTAGGGTGAGCGGCTCAGGATAATCCCCTCCACGCCTCCATCCACCCGCCCCGGGACAGCGGGCCCCGGGGCCTCGGCTGCATAACGGAAACCGAGTGTGGCGAAGGAGCGCCTCGAGGGCCCGGCCTGGCCCTCGAGAGTGCAGGGGTTTAGCACGTGCTGAGGTCCCAGCACACGGGCTCCACGCCAGCTGCAGCGCTTGGCAAGTGACGAGAAAAGCATGAGTCTCTGTTTCCTCGCTGGCTCTCGGAGGGCTGGACGCAGTGACAAGAGAGTCCAGGGCCTGGCTCGGGACGAGGTCGGCCCCTGCCAAGCTCTTGCTGGTGCTCCCATGACCATCTTCTAGGCTGAGGCCCACACGTGTCCTGGAAAGGGCCGGGAGTCCTCTCTCAGCTTCGAGGGATGTATGGCATCTGTCTCCACTACTCGACTCTGCCGTGGGAGAGCAGGAGCAGCCAGGGACCAAAGTATGTGAGGAGGCAGGGTGAGCTCCCTGAAGGTTGCCCTTGGCCTTGGGCCTCAGAGGGCTAACCCTTGTTTTAGGAGGGGTGGGAGGCTGGGTGGCATGATTCTTGCAAGTCAGATGGCAGATGGCCACGTGCTCCGTGATGCACACAGTCTGGTCCAAAGGTGATGGAAGATTTGTGGGCCCTGCCACCGCGTCCTTGGGCTAGCACGCAAGAGACAGGATGCCCTGCTCCTGGTTGGAACCACCTGGAACTGGAGTTGCGGGGAGCAGGGGGCTCTCCAGGTCAGGCGAGCTCAACCAAGACTTCCTGGGGCGCCGTAGCGGCTCACCTCACTGGGACTGACGACGGAGAGGCCTTGAGGCCGGGATGGTGTGTCCTGTCCGTCTGACCTTGCCAGGCTCCTCAAGGACAGTTCTGGTGAGGTGGGGCTCCTGGACTTCGCTTTAGCCTTCGCAGTGCGAGTCAGGGGGAGGGGCCTTCTAGGAAGACGGGCTCACTCTGCCCGGGCCTACTGTGTGCTGCTGCGGAAGGCGGTATAGAGCGAGTGTGGCAGTCTCCAGGCCGTGGGATCTGGCCCAGGCCGACACTCGGCCCTCGCTCTCCCAAGTGTACTAGGAGCCACCTTGATTCCACAGGTCAGTGGCCCCCGATGGGCCCCGGGTATCAGCACTGGGCGGTTGCCAGCCCCATGGCCAGGTCACCTCAAGAGGGAGGACAAGGACATGTCCTGGGCCACTGCAGGGCCAGGCAGAGTCACAAGATGCCCAGCAAGGCTGTTCTCAGCTGATGGCCCGGACCCCCCTCCCCGGGAACCATGGGTTTGATCCTTGCTCTGTCCTCGGGTGAGGTATGTGGACCCTCGGTGCCTCGGTCTCCCTCGACTCACAGCTGCTCCTCAGGCAGGGAGGAAGATGAGATGCGCCACATGCCAGCTCCCCCAAGCAGCACCGACCCCCATGAGTGAGTGCTGCGGGGAGACAGTCGGTGCCAGGCCCCGCCCCGTCTCTCCTCACCTGCTCCTACACACTTCTGAGCTTGTCATCCTCACTTCAAGCCTGTGGAGTGTCACTGGTGTCACCTGGGAAACTAGGACACGTCAGAGGAGCCTGCTCTGGCTCCCGGGTGGGCTAGAGGGGCTGAGAATGCGTCTTGAGGACAGGACTGGCGGGACCCCTCAGAGCCGCTTCTCCTCCAGCCTTTCCAGGGGCTGCGGAGAAGGCTGGGACGGCTGAGGCACTGAGAACAAGCGCCCTGAGCAGCTTGTCCCGAGAAGGCCATGTCCCCTGCGGTTCTCCCAGGGGGCACCCTCACTGCTGGTCCCTTGCCCGTGCCACCGGGCTCCCTCCATGCAACCACAGACACCACCATGCTGGGGGCTGGAGTTCCAGGATTGGCACGAACAGCTGCGGCCGCTCACAGCAAGTCGTGTGGGACCCTGGTCCAGAGCCCCAGCACCCCATGCTTCACAGGGGCAGTTCGTGGAGAACAGCATGGCTGTGAGGTGGCCGCTGTCAGACCCATTTGCGGAGGGAAACAGAGGCTCTGGAGGTGCAGGAGGCCTTCCCAAGGTCACCGAGAGGGCTCAGAACCTAAGACAGCCAAACTCTGTCCTAGATTCCCAAGGGGACAGGCTGTTCCCCAGGTAATTCCCACCAAGCGACATAAGTACGGAGAGCGGTGAGCGTGTCATAGCGGGGGCCCAGGCATGCCGGGACCAGGACCAAATTCCCCAGAAGAGCGCAGCCTGGGAGCGTGAGGGGCATTGTCCACAGGGAAGGAGAGGCAGGGTGTCCCCTGGGCAGGAGCCAGCCTGATGCCCGTGAGAGGGGGGCCTTCTGGGAAGTGGGGCTTGCTCTGCGGGGGCCGACTGTGTGCCTAGCACTGCGGCCCTAGGCGCTGGGGAGGAAGCCGGTACAGAGAAGCCGGGGCAGACCCCGTGTGGAGGAGGGAGGAGCAGCAGGGTGTGACAGGAGGTGGGGCTGGACGTCC
>NW_007251346.1:88047-130979 GCF_000164805.1 Carlito syrichta | reverse complement strand
CACCCCTCCCCCCACCCGACCCCACCCCGTGTGGAACCCTGGACGCCCCCGCCCCCTGCCTGACCAGGCCCTGGCGGCTCTGCCTCCACCTGCCCCGGCGTCACCACTCCTGCTGCCGGAGGCCCCGCCCAAGCCATCGCTTCTGCAGGAGGCACCTCTGTGCTGTCCCGTCTGGGCTCAGACACCACAGAGGGACTCCTGTCCGTGGTGTGACCAAGGCTCTTGTTACCCAGCAGCAAAGGCACGACACATCTGCCGAGTTGGTGAGAAAAATCAAAACTGAAAACAAAAGTCATCCAGACTGTTCGGGGATTAACCGAGGCGAGGCGACAAGAGGCCCTGACGCTCCCGGGGACGGTCCTGCCAAGCCCCGTCCTGGGGAGTGGGGGTGGGGGGACTGGGAGGGAAGGGTCTGACCGTCAGCGACTTCTTGCAGGTCCAGCTTCGGTTAGCACAAGCATTGAGCCCGGCCCTGGATGACAAGATGCTCGCGAGGCACTCGAGAGCGAACACGCGAGGAACAAACCCACGATGCGCCTTTTCCCAGCGTTCTCAGGAAGTGCAATGTTCACACACATATCAGAGCCCTTTCCGCGAGAAACGTCGGGGTCCTGTGGCGTGGGAGGCAGGCAAGAAGTCCCACGGATGAGACCAGGCTCCGGGGATGCCCGATGAGTCGCCCCACGGGGAGAGCCTGGGCCCAGTCTCGGCCATGCCCTCCTCTCTGCCCTCATCCTGCAAAAGGCGTGTGGCTGGCTTCTCAAATTAAGCTTGCAAGCGTGTCAGCTCCAAACTCATCTTTCCAGCAACAATCAAGTTCCACCACGTGGGAGACGGCCTGCGCCCTGAGTTATTTATTGGAGTCTGCAGACACGAGCAGGGAAGACTCAGCACGTCTCCAGACAAGCCCTGGCGCGGGGGTGGCCAGGGCGCAGACGTGGGGGTGCAGGGAGGCAACCTGGAGAGCCCGGCTCCCCGTGAGACCGGACGCACCTCCCCTCACACGTTAGGCCCCCAACAGGCACCTGCAGAGAAGAGCGGGTTGGAGCGGAGCTGAAACTCAGACAGCTGTGGCCCTGGAGCAGCCCGATCCAGTGAAGGCCACAGCAAAGCCCCTCCAAGACTGCTGGGCTGCTCAGGATAAGGCTGAGTGGCTAAAACAGAGAGATGGAAGCTGGCATCTCTCTGGCATCTCTGTGAGGAAGCGCAGGGCTCAGGGCTGGTCTGAAAGGGCCGCAGGCTCTGCTGCCTCAGGCTCTGCCATCCCGGGGGGTTGCCGGGTCCACACAGACAGCAACAGAGCGCCCACCTCCAAGTTGGACGGCAGCAGGCCGGGGCGGGCACAGCCAGAAGGGCCTGTCCCACGTGAGGAAACATCCCGGAAGTGGCACAAATCGCTCCCCTCCTTGCCCTGGAGGGAGGGCTTCATCACGCCAGTCTTGCCGCAGAGGAGGCTGGGAGAGACTGCATCTCGGGCGACGCGTGCCCGCCTGAAAGTCAGGGATTGGGCTGAATTGGAATCAGGCCCCTTCCGTGGTCCCTTGTACTCCCAAACTGCTCCCAGCCCCAATCTGTGTTGCAGGAGAGTTCTTCCACCAGAGAAAATGCACCAAGTGATTCTTCATTCAGGGACCGGCTGCAAACCAGGTGCCAACAGGTCCCGTCCCCTGGATCTCCCAGGAGATGGCTGGTGGAGCCCCATTTCTACCCTCAAGGCTCTCCGGCAGGCAAAGGTGGGAGGTCAGGAAAGTGGGCGAACCATTGCAAAGTTGGGAATGGGAGCAGGAGGGGGTCGACGGTGGTCTACACCGCAGGAGGGGAGTCCACAGCGGGGAGGCTCGGGGCCTGCTCACCCGGGCTCTACCCCAAGGTCGTGTTGAGGGAAGGACCACACACGATTCAGGAAAATCCCAGCTACTCCCTGGAGAGAGTTCTCAGCCGATCCTCATTGGTCAGAACCCCAGGGACTCCACATCAGATTGGACAGTGAAATGCTACTTCCTGCAGGTGACAACGGCTCAGAGCATGTGCAACAGTCAGGGTGGGGGTGTGCGAGACCAGCATCTCCACTGCTCCTCTGGAAGGCTGTGGGTGGGACTGCTGTTCTGAGCATCACTTGGCAACGTGCAGTAAGTGTGAGATGTAGACAGCCTTTGGCCTCCAGGTTCCACTTCTGAGCATGTAACACGGAATATGGTCAGAGAAGCTGACAGAGACTGATGCCCCCAATATCCACTGTGGCATTATGCATGATGGCCGAAAACCAAAAGCAGCCGTGACGCTCTCTTAGTAAAACAGGGAAGGAAACGAGGAGGACTAGGCAATCCGTGTCACGTCGCTTTAAGATGATGTTTTGAAACGTGGTTTGTACACGGAGGCTGTGGACATGGTGGAGCTTTCTAATGACACACCAGACTTCCCAGTCCCTGGGGGACGTGGGTCTCCCTCAAACCTCTCTTCCCCGTCTTCCCTCTCTCAGCAAGAAGCACTGCTGTCCTCCGGCTCAGCAGTGAAGAGTCCAGGATGTATTCTGTAGTCTTTCCTTTCCCCCCAGGGACAGCCACCCCCTCCCGCGAGTGCCTCTGGGGCCCCTCCTCCCCCAGCCCACTCCGTCCATGCCGAGGCCTCCCTGGATGTTCATTGCTCCATAGGAACCCACAAGGACACTCCCCGAGGGTGTCTGCACCCACAGATTCACTGCGTGATGCGGAAACACTGGGCACCTGGGATGCTGGAATGTATGTATATGAAGCAAAAACAGACGCAATTGAAGGGAGAAAGACAGTTCTTCATGAATAGTTAGAGACTTCAAAATCCTACTCTCCATATTGACAGAACAACCAGACAGAGGATAAGTAAGGAAACAGAATAGTAGCTAACAACACAAGACACCAACTAATTCTAACAGATGGATACAGGACCCTTAACCATAAAGAATGCAGAGTCTGCCCATGGATTTGGGACTTTCTCCAGGATAGATCACAGATTAGGCCACAACACAAGCTTCAACCGATTTTAGAAGACAGACATCACACAAAGTATCTCATGTGACCACAATGGGATTAAGTAGGAAATTAACAACAGAAGGAAAACTGGAAAACTCATGAAGTTGTGTAAGTTAAACAACGCCTTTTAAAAGACCAATGGGTTAAAGAAGGGATCACAAGGGCAGTTAAAAAACATATAGGGGAGAAGGAAAAAGAAAATGCAACATAGCAAAACTTATGGATCTCAGCAAAATCAGTGCTAAGGAAGAAATGCATAGCTAGGCACTCTTACATTAAAGAACAAGAAAGATCTCAAATAAACAACAAGACTGTACAATTTAAAGAACTAGTGGGGGGGGAGAACAAAATAAACCCAAGCCTAGCAGAAGAAAATAATAAAAAGTATAGGAGAGTTTAATAAAATAGGGAAAATCAATAAATCCAATAACTGGTTCTTCTAAATTATTAACAAAATTGACAACTCATTACTTAGATTAACTAAGAAAAAAGAGAGAAGACATAACTAAAATCAGAAATGAAAGTGAGGATATGACTACTGACTTTACAGAAATAAAAGCATATTAAGAAAGTCCCATGAACAACTGTAGATGAAGAAACCACATACCCTAGATGATCTGGACAAATCTCCAGAAACACTAAACATACCAACATTCAATCACATAGAAATAGGAAATCTGAATACACTGATAGCTAATGAGGGTGAATTCGTAATCAAAAACCTACTTGGACCTGATGGCTTCACTGGTAAATTCTGTAAAACGTTTCAAGAATTTATATCAATCCTTCTCAAATTCTTCCAAAAACTTCAAGAGGAGGGAGCACTTCCTATGTCATTCTATGAGACCAGCATTGCCTTGATGCCGAAGTCAGACAAAGACATCACAAGAAAACTATGGATGAAAATCCCTTATAAACATTGATGTAAAAATCCTCAACAAAATACTAGCAACAAATTCAGCAGCATATTTAAAGGATTATGCAGCATGACTAAGTGAGAGTTATTCCTGGAATGCAAGGATAGCTCAATAACCAAAACTCGTTCAATGTATCACAATAACAGAATGAAGTGGGGGGAGGAGAAACACATGACCATCTTAATTAGTGTAGAAAATGTACCTGACAAAATCTAATGCCTTGTCATGATAAAAACACTCAAATGGAATGGAAGGAAACTAACTCAACATAATAAACACCATATATAATAAATCCATAGCTAACATCATACTTGATGGTGAAAGACTGAAAGCTTTTTAGCGAAGATCAGAAACAAAGATGCCCGTTTTTGCCACTTGGATTCAACATAGTATTGAAAGTCCTAGATGGAGAATTAGGCAAGAAAAAGAAATAGAAGTGGTGGAAGGACAGGATGGAGAGCATCTAAACATGTGGACAGGTGGGCTCAGCAGAAGCTATGCCCCGAATGCGGGGAGTGTTGCATAAGGAGACTAAAACTGCACACTGTGCCAGAGCACATGGCTGGGCACTGAGATGCAGTGCTGGATAAGACAAAGTTCCTGTGATGTTCCAATGCAGAGAGACAGACAAGGGACAAAAGTAAACAGGCTAGTGAGCAGAGAATGGCTAAGGTGCTTCAGGTGGGATGATCAGGGAAAATGTCCTGAGGAGGTGACATCTGAAGGGGAACATGACTGAGGAGGAACACCTACCCTAAGCAGGACCTGGGAGAGCATATTCCAGGCTGAGAGAACAGCAACAGCAATGGCCCAGGGCACACACAAGCTTGCGGGAATGAAGGCACCAGAAGGTCAGAGTGTGACGACCACAGTGACGAAGCAGGAGAGAATGGAGAGACCGAGATGGACAAGACCGTGAAAACTCTGGGAGCCAGGTGTTTCCATTTCCATTTTGAGATGAAGAAACTGAGACTCAGGAAATGTGAGCCACTCAACCCAAGGTCATTCAGCTCGGACCTTAGTTCCAATGGATTTTTTTTTTTTCCCAGTGACTTTCTAGCTCCTAAAAGATCTTCTACTTCCTGTGTAAAGGAAGGCTCAATGGTGCCTCTGGAATCAGGCTAAGCGCATATGAAGACTATCCAAGAGCCCTGGGGACTCATGATGCATGGTCCACATAGCAGCCTGGACACAGGTGAAGAGAGCATTGGTGAACTGGAGGACTATCCTGAGGAAATTACTCAGGATACAGCACAGAGTGTCATGGAGATGAAAAGGTAAAAGATAGGCTCTGAAAGTCAAGAATGTCTAAGAAACTTCAATCGTAATACCAAGGGGAAGGAAGGATGGAAGACAGCCAAAATGGGGTACTCTCTGAGCTGGGGTTAGTACTTCCCTGCTCAAGCAAATATGAGATTGCCTCATACCCTCCTTAGTTCCAAAGTCCTCACTCCCCTAAACATTGCAACAGTTTCCAGAGACTGTTGCAGGGGGAGACGAAGGGAAATAGATGTTAACAGTGTCACATACTGTCCTATCTACATTGGCTCATTGGCCTTAAGGCTGAGACATTTTGTCATAGGGCAGAGATCACTCTGTCTCATTGGCCCTCACACCCTTAGTGGTTAGCACAAAGACATATAATCACAGGTGTCCATTAACAACTGCTGAATGAGTGTGACATCTCAGGCTTGGATAGTTCAGTGTCTGGTCCACAGTGATGAAAAGGGTAAGACAAAGAGATTTTGAATTCAGAACCATCTGACTCCAGTGCCTGTATTCCTCTGACTTCATGATGCTAAGAAATGTCTGCGTGCCTCCCAAGACCACCAGCTCAGCCCTCAGCACCTCCAAATATGGCTGTGGGAGAAGACTCCAGCCCGTCTCCCACATTTGGAGCCAGCCCCCATCCCATCCTAGAGGGGGAGAATTCAGATCTGTTTACCCAGCACGGCAAACACTCCCAGCTTTGTCTGCTACATTCAGCAGTTTTCATACCCCCTTGCTTACAAAATAAACGGCATGTTCTCATTTTGGGATTGAGGAAAAAAGCCTGCTTAATTACAAAGGCTGTCCTGTGTTGGTGTGGAATGAGATGTTCACAGCCAACCAGATCTCTTCTGACTAACTGCACTCATTTTCATGTCTCGGTTCCAGTGAAGACAATCATGGTAACCAAGCCCAGCTTCTCTAGAAGCTGGCCCCCATGCTCCCCAAACACGCAGTCCCTAGGCTTTCCTCGCTGCTGCTGGCCCTGGCCTTGCTGGTGTCTTCAGGAAATGCCAGGCAAATTTCAGAGTCCTTGGCCAGGCATGGCGGCTCCCACCTCTAATTCTAGCACTTTGGGAGGCCAAGGCAAGAGGACCGCTTGAGCCCGGGAGTTTGAGACCAGCCTGGGCAATACGGTGAGA
The DNA here is from genome assembly GCF_000164805.1 of Carlito syrichta. Classification (NCBI taxonomy): domain Eukaryota; kingdom Metazoa; phylum Chordata; class Mammalia; order Primates; family Tarsiidae; genus Carlito; species Carlito syrichta. Next base: position 124,646 of record NW_007251346.1, on the reverse strand, counting down.
CCTCATCTCTACAAAAAAATATTAAAAAGCCAGGCATGAGATCGCAGGTCTGTAGTCCCAGCTACTTGAGAGACAGAGGAGGATGGATCCCTTCACTCCAGGAAGTCAAGGCTGCAAGGAGCCATGATTGTGCCCTTAAACTCCAGTCTGGATGACAGAGTAAGACCTTGACTCAAAAACAAACAAGAACCTTCCAGAGACCTGACAGGAGAGAAGACTGCAGAACTGTCTCATTCAGTAGTTTTCTAAGGGTCAGAAGCAAAATTTCTGCATGTCATGTCAATCCACTCACACTTAGGAAGGGGGCATATCTGTCACTGGTCACTGGCCTGTTTGGAGAAATTCTGTTTCCTTGGAGAGACTGTATTTTCAGGCTGCCTGTTAGAGTCATGTGGGATCTTGCTTAAAATGCAGACCCCTAGGCCCCATCCTGGAACTACTGAGTCAAGCATGAAAAGGATGAGGCCTGGAAATCTGTATTTTCAGCAAGCATCACAGGTGACATTGACCTGCAGGGGCTTTGAAGTGGCATATCCCAGCTCTGCTGCATCATGATGGGCAAGCTATTTTGGATTTCTCAGCCTCAGTTTCCCAGAGCTGAAAAAATAAAAGCCATAACAACTCTCTTGAAGGAATACAGTCTTCCTACATAGTAAGCACTCATTTAATGGAACTTACTCCTATGACTGGACAAAGCTGAGTTACTTTTTAAGTGTTTGTTGGAAAGCCAGAAAAAAAAAAAGATAGTGCTTGCACCCTGCAGAAAGTTCTGGTATTCTCAGTTCAGATCCGCACTCTCTCTGGACCTTTCACATAGCCCTTCTTCCTTTTCAGACTCCACACCCCACAAACCTCTTCTCTTACCACGGTCCCTCTCCCGTAAATAAGTCATTGGAAGATTCAGACTGGAGGCCCTCCAGAGCCTCCCCGCCCTCTTGATGGAGTCCGAAGCAGGCCCACGTTCCCTGGGAACAACGAGCAAAGCCCCAGGTTTGCAAAATGGTCAGAAATGAGTCATTTCGTTTGTGGAAGATGCATACATCTGATCTTGCAAATGTTTCGCCTCGGGGAAGAGCAGCAAGCTTGAATTCACAAGCAGGCTTCTCCGAGCAAAAACAGTCCCTGCTGCTCAGGAGGCCGAGACGAGCTGCCCGCAAAGGCAGCAAGTGGGATCGTTCGGGTCTAAAGAAAATACTCTCACCAAGCAGGGACCTGGGGGCACAGCAGGAGCCAAGGGTGGGTGGGGGGAAGGGGGCTTCGCAGGACTTGTGTCCCTAACACTTAGCACGAACCATCAGCCCTCCATGGTGGTCCTACCTTCCTCAGGCCAGTGAAACCCGGACGTGGACTCAGTGACTCGCCAAACGCAGCCCCCGTGCCCACTTTTCTCGTGAATGTCTGGTGGCAGTGTGAGGGTGTCCACGGAGCCACTCTTCTCATCCCTCCAGTTTCCGGCCCGAAGGTATGTTGGCTCTTGAATCCAGTTAAACACACACCAACATGTGCTTGCTCTGTTCCTGCCCAGGGCTCCCAGCAGGGCCAAGACGAAGCCATTGTGCAGACGCCCTCCTGGGGCCTCTCTCTGCCCACCACTTGGCTCGCTGATCCAGGGCCTCCCCGCTGCCCTTGGGGGCCTCATTCTGCCCAACAGGAAAAGCCGTGTGCTCAGGCCATGAGGACACAAAGCAGAAGTAACTGGGTGTCCAAAGTGAGACCCCAAAAGCCACGGAGCACAACGGGGGGCGCCTCCCCAGCCCCAGCTCCCCTCAAAGCTCCAGGGAGATGGCGAGAGGCTCGGAGAAAGGCACAGAAATTGCTGGGCTGGATCCCTCAGCCCTGGAAAAGCTTAACCACAGCCCTCTCTGCCTGACCTTATACTGGCGTCCCCTTGCCCGGCTACTCGTGCCTTGTGGTCTGCTGGGCGCCATGTAGCTTGGTGCCACGAACTCATGCTCAGTCCTGCCTGTCAGTCCCCAACATGCGGGGGCCATTCCTCGTTCCCACCATGCGGCCGGGGTCCTGTACATTCTGCTCCCCTCGCTGAACGTCTTTCCCACGCTCTTCCTGCAGGGCTCGGTGCCTGTACTCTCCTGACCCACGCCAGGGAGCACTGTGGCCCGCTGGGGGTGGGGGTGGGGGTGGGGACGGGCTGCCCCACCATCACGTGGGGTCATTCATTCCACACACACTTACCAGCCCCTACTTGGGTGGGAGCTGTGCTCACAGCCCAGGTGAAAGCAGAGTGCTCTCAGGACAACTCTGTGAAGGCCCCTGCCGTCCGCAGGAGACCTTCACAGGATGAGGGGCTCAGGTAGGCAGCTGTCACCATGGAGACAGAGTGAGGTGGTGCAGCAGGAGGGGAGAGGTGGGGCTCAGATGTCAAAGGGGCCGGACCAGGGAGGGTCCCAGTGTGGGACCCTCGTCCACATGGGAATCCCTTTCTAATAAGGGGCCCTGTCCCGGGGACTGCAAGCCCACCATTCTCAGAGCGCGGCTTTGAATTGGTTGTTTGAAAACGCCATACATTAACACGCTTCAACCTCTCAGGAACATTCCTGGGCTACCCTGAGGTGCCTGCTGGGCACTCACATCCCTGCCTCCTGCCCCCACCTCTGGAGGGATCATTTTGACAGTGCCCGATGTTTCTTTCCACTGTTTCTTTCTGCAGACATCATAAATGAGAATAGACATTCTGACACCTGCCCTTTCTTGCCCAGAAAGTGTGAGAGATGCACTCTCTTGCACCCGGCTTTGTTCACTGGACCTCACGTCCTGGCATTCTCCAAATCGCACCCCAAAGGCACACCCTTCCTTCCAGCTGACCCTCCTCAACGCCCAGACCCTGCCCTCTTCTCTGTCCCCTCATCCCCTCTAGCTCTTACCCCTACATCCTGCCCTTCCGCGACTCTCTGCCGTTTCACCTCCAACTTGCCCCTGCTTCCTGCAGGACTCCGCCCTGTCACGCCATCCCGCTTTCTCTCTTTTGCTCGGGCTGCGTCTCCGGCTCCAAGCACACGGCCACGTGCCGCGAGTATGGAATTCAGCGCCCCCTGAGCTGACCCCCGAGAGTCAGCCACCCTCCCCTTTGCCTTTCACCCTGCAGGCTGCCGAGAAGACTCTGCCCACCTGACAGCCCCGGCACCGCACTCAGCACTCCTCGTCTCCCAGCCTGGCTCCAGTCCCGCATCAACCAGCTGTCTCGGGCCACGACCCTGAGACCGGGCAGTCCCTCTGCTGCCGAGGGGCTTGGGTTTCGTGGGCTCTGCAGCTGCCTCCTTGCCTGTCCTTCCTTCCCTCACCCCCACCCCATGCCCTTATCTCCAGCCCCCACAGCCTTCTTGATCCCCCATCTCATGCCTGGAGACCGGCCAGGAGCCACCCTGCTCGGCTGGGGCACTGACACCCCCGGCTGCTGGCTCTTGGTCTAGCCTGAGCCCCCAGCAGAAACCCTACTCCACGCCCACCCCCCACCAACTGAGGCACCGTGAGAGTGAGCCTGCCTCTGTCTGCCTGCCGTGGAGACACACCCACAGTGTCAGAGGCTGGCTGCAGCCCAGCCCACCACCAAGCCTCTCAGATCCACTCAGCCCCGCCCAGCCTGGCCCCGGGGATGTCAGGTATAGAAGCTTCTGGTCCTAGACAGGGCACGGCTGAGGCACACTGGGGCACCACCAGCCCCGACAAGGATGAACAGCCCACCCAGGTGACCTCTGTGGAGGTCACTCTCAACCTACAAGAGCCTGGGCAGTAAACCAGTGCTCTCGCACAAGGACATGCCCAGCTCCTGGGGGCGGCACACCAGGGCCAAGAGGAGTGCTCCAATCCTGGAGACGCGCAGAGAGAAAGCACATGGTTTCATGGACACCGTGTGGGCCAGGACTCAGACACACAGACAGAGGCGGACGAGGCACATACCTGGCACTCCGGGTGCTTTCTTCTTCAGACCTGCAAAGAGAAGAACACACACTCAGACGCCAGCACTCTCTGCTCCAGACCCACACCGGGACACTAGATGGGGGGGCCACGAGTGCCCAGCCACCCCCAGCAGCCCCCTCCAGCCTCAGCAGGCTGCCCCCAGCCCCAGTCCCCCAGGGGCTCTCGCTGCTGTCCTCTTGACCAGGAACTCTGTCCTGAAAATTGACTCCTCCAAGACGCCTTGGGGCTCCTCCCTCTCCCACCCTTTCCAGTTCCTATCCCCTTGACTGTAACTACTTTCCAGGGATCTGAATGCAACCCAGGAGGCAAGAAGCAACCTCGGAGGAGAGACCTGTGGTTCCAGAACTCTGTGCCCCAGAGAGCAACTGAATGAACAAATGAACAAGTGAGTGAGTAGGTGAACAAACGAGGGGTAGCGGTGCCACTGGCTGCACTGCATCCCCTACTTGGTATTTCCAGTGTATTTCCCCACTACTGGCTACATTTTCAAGTACCCAGAAATCAATTGCAACCACATTACAAAGAAGACAAGCTTGAATGTCAAGAAATTGGACAGTCAGATTGTATCACGCGCTTGAACTTTCACAAAGGCTGCAAAGCACATGGTATCAACACCTTCCTGCTCTGTACACCCAAGGAGAAGGACTTTGGGATTAAGCCCCACGCAGCTGAGGGCTAAAGCTGCGCTGGGCTTCCCGGGGCTTAAGAAGCCAAGGGTTGCGAGCAAACACATTCAGGAATTTAATCCCTGGATGCCCCAAATTGGATTTCACTGCCAGAGAGCAGGAGAGAGAAAAGCATGACTAGTTTGAGTCAGACGACATGCCTCTCTGGCCTGCCTTTTCGGTAACTTCACAGACCAGAGGTCAGAGCACGGCTGCATTGCCCTGTCTGTGCAGAGAGCCCCAGGGGGGGCTGTGTCCTGGAACGAGCGTGCTGACTGCCTGGCCTCCCCGGGCTCGGCCCAGCCTCCTTTGCATGCTCACCAGTAGCAAATGAGATGGAACCACATAGTGCCTTGACAGCCAGTGCGTGTTTTCTGCAGCAGGTTTGAAGCAAGCCAGGCCTCACACATTCCCAGGCACTAAGAAAGCTGTTCAGTGCTGCCTGAAACATGGGAAGACCAAGCATGGTGCTAAACACACAGAAACCAGCCCTGGCAAGGAGTGAGATTCCATAAGCCCTCTCAAGAGAACCCCACACCCTGAGCCCTGCTTCCGCACAAACCTGGGTAGGGCATCTCCCCGTGCACCTCAAGGATGCGCAGCCCTATGTGGGTGAGTTCCCCTGATACACGTCAGTGCTTCCTTTTGCACTGGTTTGGGACACTTCCTGTGGGAAACTCCCCTGTCTCTGCTCTGAGGGTGACTCTGTCTGTGGGTTCAGAAGGACAGAATACAAGACCACTGGCATCTGCTGTCTCAAGACGCTATCTATGTGTGGGATCATTTGTTACACAGCAGTCAACAGCTAAACTGCGGCTCCTCTTCCACGCCCCATTACACAGCCCCAGGTGGGTTCACTCAGGCCACATGAAGCTCTCTTAGTCACGCCCCTTCACTGACCTCCTGCTAGGATGAAGACACCATGAGGGTGAGGGATTTGCCGTGCTCCCTGCGGAGCCTCTAGCGCTAAGATAAGGGAGAGGCTCTTTGTCACGTGGCCGAGACACAGTCACGGCAACCACGGTAGGGGCTCCCATGTTCTGGGATGTGTGTGTCTACGACGCCAAGGGACGCCAGGGAACAAGCACAGACCCTGGGCCGGCAGACTCTCCTGCTTTCCCCCGTACTGGCGTCCAGGTGGCCCCAGAAGCCACTTATTTGCTATGAGCCTCAGATTCCTCATTGCGGATTAGGAATGACAGCAGCAATTAGCCCCCAAAACGTGGTGAGGAGAGGATGCATGTTCCTGGCACAGAGCAGTCGATCAATACAACTGCTTCTGTCACCACTTGCCCCAGGAGTGACTTGAGAGTGTGACAGCACTCCGGCCACCAGGCTGCGACAGGGCTGCTCAGACACAGGCCCGCCAGTGCGTGGAGGGAAAGGTAGCTTCAGAAGTAGGCGGTGCATGCCAGGCACCAGAGGCTGGCAGGGGGCGTGGTCCTGAGCAAGCTCCAGGAAGTGCCTGTTGGGGGAAACCGTGACCACGCTGGCTCGGAACTCATGCCCCAACGGCAACGCGCAGCAGTCACCTTTCAAGCAAGGACGGCACATTCAGAAGACACCCTGGAACCCCGTGGCCACAACATCACTGGTCCCAGGGCTGAAGGAACAACGGTGGGGGGAGAAAAGGCAGAGGGGCCGGGAGACTGGGGTGGAGCACGCCTGAGGCCTTGCAGCGTGTGTGCACGAGTGTCCAGGTGCACGCGTGTGTTTGCATGTGTGGATTTGTGTGGGTGCGAGGGTGTGGTGCCTGTGGTCATGGCATCCAACAGTGTGGAGGAGTCAGGAGGTGTCCAGGAGCATCCTGGAACCCTCTGGGTTCCTGCAAAGAGAGGGAAATCCAGGAAGAGGTGATTTTCCAGCCTGGCTTGGACGCATGCCAGGCCACACAAGTAGCCCTCACACCTGTGAACCCACTGCCCAGGGGACTGTACCCAGCAGGTCTTCCAAAGCCAGGATAAGGTTGTGAATGTGTGCAAGCTTAGCCCCTGGAGGCCTCAGGTGATGGCCGCCCTTGACGCAGACTTGGAGGGGAGGATTCCGCTAGGAGTTTACTTGGAGATGAAGGCAGGGCAGAGAAGAGGAGGAGAGGTGGCTGACAGTGGCTGTTAGGAAGCTGCCCATCCCCTCGGGGCATCCACCGCCATGGGCAGCTGGGGCTCAGTTCCCCAGGGGGCCTGGACACCACTGCAAGTGGCCTCCAGCTGTCCCACCCCAAGGCTGAGACAGCTGGGTGCAGCTGAAGGTTGCTCCTGAAGGTACCCCAGTGGGAGCCTGCACACCTCGCCCGGCCACCCAGGTGGCTGAGGGGCTCCAGCAGGCAAGGAAGGGCGGCTGCCGGCCTGGTGTGCCCGGGGGAGGCAAGGTCACGGGGCTCAGATAGCCAGTGCTCCCTGGACCGGGAGAGCCTCTGATTGTCCTCCCAAGAACACAGTGGATGACCAGGCCTCCCTCCAGGAAGGTCAGAAGGCCGAGTGCAAGTGGCCGTGTTGGCCACTCTTGCTTCTCTTCTGTGGTGGGTCCCGCTGCCTGACATGTGCCAGCCTCCTCCTTTCATGCCTTGCTGGACTTGAGCCTCTAGGAACAGAAATCTCCCGTTCCCAAATGCCCTTGCAGCTCAGGCTCTGCAAATGGTCTCAGCTCCTCTGGACAGAGGCCTGCCCAATTGAGAAGCTGGACGTGAGCAAGCAGGGTGGGGGCAGAGAGACGAGCCCTCTGGCCGGCTGGGAACAGAGGCGTCTGCTTCTCCCAGGGCACTGGGTTCGCATGTCAGGCTGGAGCATCCCAGGCAAGGAGGTTTCCAAGGCAACGGTCAGGCAGGGCCGGGTGACGGCCCCAGCTGTGCTGGACCCGGCTCTGGGCATCTCAGTCATGCCACGCGTCCTCTCGGCTCACTCGGGAAAGAACGGATTCTGTCGACTGCAACAAAGGGCTGTGACTGGTCCAAATTCAGGGTCTCGAATCCCCTCTACAGCTTTTCCTCCGTGGCACAATACAGAAAGGCATAAGACAGACGAGTAGAAACCATCTGTAATCCTGCCACCTGGAGGGAAGCAATGTCTCACTGTCGCATGTTCACTTCTGGGCTTTGTTTTCCATCCATTGGTATATGCAGTGCCTACGTCACTCCATGCCCATTGACGTCAGTCCACACGGATTCTAAGCGTGGCCCGGGGGCCTCGTCCAGAAGGCCTTCAGCAGCTCCCTATCCTGAGTCAGGATTCTCTGCATCCACTCTACGGCACTCTACCCTTGGAACAAAATCCAAATTTCACCCACAGCCCACGAGGCCAGCAGGGTCCAGCCCTGCTCATCCCTACACCCTCTTAGTGTTCCAATTCCCCCCAGACCAGGCTCTCTGCTCCAGCCATACCCCTTCCATTCTGTCTCTCACACAGCCAAGATCCCTGACACCTGATCTAGGAGGCTGCTGTTCCCTCTGGTGCAACATCTGGACTGACTGTGGAACTGTCTGACTCCAACTCAGGATTCAGACTTCACCTTAAAGTGAAGGCCCCACCCCCATCATTCTCTGACATATGATCCGTCCGTCCCTCTATGTACATGTCACAAGCTGAAACTGTCATATTTGTCTACTTGCTGCTTGTCTGTCCTTCCAATAGAATGCCAGCTCTGAGAGGAAGGCACTGAGTCTGTCTTCTTTATTGCCATATTCCCTACAGAGCTCCTGCAAACTTCGTTTACAACAACACTTTCCTCTTACTATACACAAAACTTAACTCAAGATGGAATAAAGACTTAAAACCTAAAACGACAAAACTACCAGAAGACGACACAGGGAAAACAATTTAGGACAAAGAGAGGCAAAGATTTTGTGGCTGTGATCTCCAAAGCATGGCAGCAAAAGCAAATGGGACGACGTTAAACTCAAAGCTTCTGCCCAACAAAGGAAACACTCAGCAGAGTGAAGAGATAACCTGTGGAATGGAAGAAAAGACGTGCTAACTACTCCTCCAACAGGGGACTCATAGCCATAATACATACGGAATTCAAGCCACTCAACAGCAGAAAAATAAACATCCCATTAAAAAGTGGGCAAAGGACACGAATAGGCATTTTTCAAAACAAGGCATACAAATGACCAGAGAGTATATAAAAAAATAATCAACATCCTAATCATCAGCAAAGTGCAATTCAAAACCACAATGAGATACCATCTTGACTTGGTTAGAATGGCTCGTATCAAAAAACTAAAAATAACGAATGCTGGCAAGGGTGTGGAGAAAAGGGAACTCTCGTACACTGTTTTGGAGAACGCAAATTCATGTAGTCACCATGGAGATTCCTCAAAAAATGAAGATGAAATAAAACTACCATACCACCCAGCAATCTCCTACTAGGTACTTTATCCAAAGGAAAGAAATCAGTCTATCAAGGAATACCTGCACTTGCATGTTTACTGCAAGACTTCTTATAACAGCAAAGACATGGAATCCACCTAAGCACCCATCAGAAGATGAATGGATAAGGAAAATATGGTGTATGTACACAGTGGAATATTATTTGGCCATAAAAAAGAAGGAGATCCATTTGCAGCAATAGGGATGGAACTGGAGGTCATTATATTAAGTGAAATAAGCCAGACACCGAAAGACACATTTCAGTGCAGGTAATCCTTGATAGCCTGATTTCTTTCATTTGGATAAAGTACCTGGTAGGGGGATTGCTGGGTGGTATGGTAGCTTTATTTTATTTCATCTTCTTTTTTTTTTCCTTCATTTTTTGAGGAATCTCTATAGTGGCTATAAGAATTTACATTCCCACAACAGTGTACGAGAGCTCCCTTTTCTCCACATCCTTGCCAGCATTTGTTATTTTTAGTTTTTGATAACAGCCATTCTAACCAGGTCAAGATGGTCTCTCATTGTGGTTTTGGTTTGCACTTTCCTGATTTGCCCTTACTCCTACGCGAGACCCAAAAGTTGGTCACATGGAGGGAGAGAGCAGAAGAACAAACACCAGAGGCTGGAGAAGGGTAGGTGGGTTGGAGAGGAGGGGGTGCTTGGTCGATGGTTAGAAGCATCTAGTTAGAAGGAAGGGATGAGCCCTGACGGTTGAGGGCAGAGCAGAGTGGCCATGGTCAGCAACAACGATGGTAGATGTCAAAGTAGCGAGGAGCGGAAACTTGAAATGTCGCTGACATGTGGAAATGATAAACACTCAAGATGATGGACACCCCAATCACCCTGACTTGATGATTACACATTCTATGCATGCAACAAAATATTGCACATACCCCATAAATAGGTACACTATTATGTATCAATGAAAAAAAAACAGCAAAAAAAATTTACAATATAACACCCAGTGGACAGTGGATCACTTCTGACTTCATCCTTTCCTATTTGTGGGCAAGTAACAGTTTCTGACTTTAAATAACACTGCAACGAACATTCCCCTGTATGACTTTTTTTGTTCTTGCCTCCAGTGACTTCCTCAATATTCTCTGATGTAGAAATATTGGATTAAAGAACACGAACAGTGTTGAGGCTCCTTGATACACAGGGCCACGCTGCCTTCGAGAAAGTCTGGGCTGGAGACCCCACTCACCATTGAGTCAGTTCCACCAGCCCTGACTGTGAGGGCTGAGAGTCAGGAGAGGCACCTTCCAGGCAAGCAGCGCACAGGAGTCATCCAGATCTGATCATGATCCGGACCCTGACCTGCGGTCTGGTGTGGACTCGGGACGTGCGTTGGTAGCAGCTCCCAGGAGGGCTCTCCGGGGGCCTCACCTTGCTCTCTCTGCCCACTCGAGCTCTCGGTGTGGGGCTCCGCACTGACACTGCCCTTTGGCACATGGGCCTGTGCCCACCCCCCAGCCCCAGTGGGAAGTCCTGTGCTTGTGCCTGCTCTTCTTACCCTGCGTCCTGTCTCCATCTGGCTCTCAGTTCCAGGCATGGGAACCCCTGAGGTTATAGGTAGGTCTCCAGGGTTTTGAGCGGGGTTTTCTACACCAGGTGGAGGGGAAGCTCATCCCTTCAGGCCCCTGGATGGCGGTGGCCATCGGCCTGCCCCGCTGCTCCTGGCCTTGTCCCGGCAGTGCGTCTTCTGCACCTTGAAGCCCCTACCCCCAGCTTTCCTCGTCCACGAGGCTGGGTGGCAGTTAGCACTCTAGAGCACCAGCTCACGAGGGCACATACAACGCACATCTGGCCAGTCATGCCCTCTGCTTCAGCAACTGGCTTGAGGATGGACATGTGACCCAAGCCCAGCAAATCCATGCCAGAGCCCTATTCGGACTTACTGAGCACAAGTAGTTCTCTCCTCTCCTGGGGCTTCCTGGGTTACTACCCACAGCAACTGATCTGAGGGTGAGGCCGACATGGAAAACAGAGTGAGATGACTCCTGGTGACATAATTTGAGGCCCCTGGATCAGGGCAGACCTGATGCTGGCTGGAGCTGGATGGGATGGGACAAAGGGGTGACCCAAGTCATTACAACACAGCACTAACTGGAGCACTGAGCGCTGATACTTGTCAGAGAGGGCAGCACAAACCCAGATGGGAAACGACTCCAGAAAGAGAACACAGGGTGCCCACGTATACACACACATGCATGCACACACAATACACTTGTACACATGTGCACACATGCAAGCGCGTGCGCACGCGCATACACACACCCACACACACACACACGTTTTAACCTGGAACAGTGCAGAACGCAAGGAGAATGCAGCCCACCAAGAGAAGGGCAGTTCCCGTCCAATAGGAGGTTTGCACCACAATGTTGGGGTCTCCACATGAAATGCAATTAGTTTTGAAGCAAGAATAAGCCGCAGCCAGTTATTAAGTCACTTAAGGGTGCCAGAGTCACACAGCAGGTAAATATGCCCCACGATAGTAGACTAAGCTGGCTAGAAAGAACCATAAAAAATAAAATAAAGAGCCGGGCTCGGTGGCTCAGCCTGTAATCCCAGCACTTTGGGAGGCTGAGGTGAGTGGACTGCCCGCCTGGGCAACTTGAGAAACCTCATCTCTACAATAAATCAAAAAATTAGCCGGGCGTGGTAGCGCGTGCCTGTAGTTCCAGCTACTTGGAAGGCTGAGGCGGAAGGATCGCCGGAGCCCAGCAGGTCGAGGCTGCGGTGGCCGGGAGCGGCCGTTGCACTCCAGTCTGGGTAACAGGGTGAGACTCCACCTCAAAAATAAATAAATAAATAAATAAATAAATAAATAAATAAATAAATAAATAAATAAATAAATAAATAAAATAAAATAAAGATGGCCCGGCAGCCTTCCTGGAGCCTCTAGAAAGGCCCATGCCGTTCTTCTCTCTCCTGAGGAAATACCCAGTGTCACTGCTGTCCTTTCATTCCCCGGTCCACGGCTTCTGATGCACCCTCTCACGTGACTCAGGGAAGCCCAGGCTCCGACAGGTGAGGTGTCTGCTCAACATCACACGGAGTGTCCATGCAGGTGTCCACATGGGCCAAGGATTTCTTACAGAACTCTGTGCTTGGCTCACCGGCAGAGGCAGTCCCGGCAGTACAGAAGCTGCAGCCACATGTGCCTGTGCTCTCAAGGTTCTGCGCATGAGCCTGGGTTCTCTTCCTTCAAAAGCCCCACCTGGAACCAAGCTCCAAGCCTCGGGCTCTACAAGACCGACCGGGCCCAACCCACAGCCACACCCCGGGCTGTCTCCGACCTGACTTCTCCAAGGAAGAACCCCAAGCTCAAGGACACTGTCATAAACGCAAAACAGGAGCTCAAAGCCCTCAGCTCCCAGAGTGTCTGTGCCACTCCTCATTTGCAATTTCTTCCTCTTCCTGATGATTCAGACGCTGGTGATGCAAATGACATCTAGAGACCTATTCCCTGAAATGCTTACATGCCTCTTTTGAGGCCTTCTTCTTCCCTAACAATGAACCCAAATCCTCCTTCTCCTTGGGCCAGGGGTGCGGTCACCCACCTGGGGTGACCTCAGCAGAGAGCCACCTGCTCAAGGCTCCCTGACAGGGCAGAGGTGAGGGGCAAGCGTCCCAGGCCGAAGGGCCAGGGGGCAATCCGAGAGGCTTCCGGGAGGAGACCTGAGGGGGCAGCCACCGCCTCGAGGCAAGCACAGAACGGGTGTCCACTCCCTCAGAACCCTGGGCTAAGTAAGCTCCAAGGCAGACTAACGAGCCTGACCAGCCTCTCCCCACATGGCTGCACCATGGAGAGCCCACGGGTCTTCATGTGCCTGCTGTCAGGACACACCCTATGGAAGCCGTGTCTGTGGGCAGGACACAGTCTTCCCGTCCAAAGAACATCTGAGGATACAAATTTGTGCCACTTTCTTCCTCTCCCCTGCCCCAGTGAAGTCCTCCGAGCACAGCAAGGCTTTTGGCGTCCCTCCGGTCACAGCTAGTGGGAAGGCTGTAACTGGGGAACAGAGAGAGCCCCGCCAAGAGATGCAGAAGATGGGCCTGGCACATGGAAGGCCTGTTTTCCACAAGCAGGTGCTGACTTAACAGAGAGGCGTGCGTACAAGAGAGGGGAGCATAGTGACACAGTGTATGGACAGGAGACACATCAGCCTGGCTCAGCCGGACGCGGCCAGAAAGAACAAGCCCGGGAAGGGGGGCTTGGTTCATCCAGGCAACAGAAAGCTGCGACAGGATCTTGAGTAAGGAGTGCCGTGAGGATACAGGGCTCCAGAAAGACTCCTCTTGTTATGTAGGAGCAGCGTGGAGAGTGGAATAGAATGGGAAGGAGGGTAACCAAAGTCATGACCAGCACCTACTCAAAGCAGACGAAGCGCCTGGTGTGTTCTGACCTCGTGTTACTCATCCATTCTTAGCTCGAAGGACAACTCTTCATGGCGGGTACTGCCACTGTCCCCAGGTGCAGATGACAGTGGCTGCCTGAGGTCGCACCACTGATGAGGGCACAGCACCCCACACCCGGCAGTCCCCTCAGGCTGGTGCCATCAGCCAGGATGGTGTGCCGTGTGGCCTCCTAGCCATGTGCCCAGGGCAGCACCTGCACACGCCCAGCCTCAGTTTCCCCTGATGATCTCCGGGAGGGGCAGTCCCCTGTCTCTCTGAAGACCATGTTCACTCCCCCATGCCACAGGCAAAAACTGCCCTGTGAGAAGCCCTCCCATGTCTCAGTGTCACAGGAGGGAGAAAACCTCAAAAGAGTTCCTCAAAAGGCCCATTTTAACTCAATAGGCTGGCATTCTGAGTTATCAGGTGTTTTGTTTTTTTTCTCCTGGGAGAAGTCTGGAAGGAATTATCTCGTGTTGGTAAAATCTGGGAGACCTCCAAGGCCTTTGGGATTCACCTTGTGTTTCATTTCTGGACCAGGCGGTCACCTTGAAACAGACGTGACTACGGTTCTGGGACGGCCACATAGCTGAGAACGCTTATGGTGCCTAGACCATTGGCAGTGGCTCTGAGCCCCGTGTCCCCTCCCACTGGCACAGCTGAGCCTTTGACCCTCACTCACCTGCCCCCAGAGACCCAGCTGGACGAGGCAGGGCTCATCGGGGCCCCAGGATCTCGGCACTCCCTCGCTCAGAGGCCATGGCCCCCTGCTACCGCCCCGTGGTCTCAGACCTTCGCTGGGCTGGATCCGGGACCACATGCTCCTGGAGGAAGGAACGTCATCTGGAAGGGTAGGCTTGCAGGGTCCAAACCTCAGAGAATGGCCATGGGTTCTGGGTACCACCCGGAAGCCGCATCACCATGAAGGACCCCATCACCTTTAAAGACCTTCACAGCAACTGCCGGCAGCACCAAAGTAGGTGGCTCTGGGCCTTGGGCAGGTGGCAGCTCCCCGAGCCTCAGTTTCCCCACCCATCACACACGGGGTTCATCCAGTCCAGTGGTTCTCCAAGTGTGGTCTGAGAATCTGCAGCAGCACCTGGGAACTCGTCAGAAATGCACATTCTTGGGCCTCACTGAGATCCCTTAGGCAGGAATTACGGGAGTGGGCCCAGCTTTGGGTGAACAGGGACACTCCGAGGTTCCAAGGCAAGCTCTGTGCGCGAGCCCTGCTGGGGGGTGTGGGGGGGACTCCCCACTGTGGGGTCCCGGGTCCTTGGAGAAAACGGCCCCGGCCTGCCAGGACAGCCTGTCTAGGACTGGCGGTGGCACGTCTCTCAGAGCAGCCGCCCGCAGGGTCCCTCCGCCCGGATTCTCTGCGAGGGCGAAGCAGATCGTGGAAACCAAGGGCCGGTACTTAGCAAGAGTCTGAGACCCGAGGCCCACACCTGCCTGCGGGTGCAGAGTCTGCCCATGGTCACTTAGCCAGAAGCCCAGGTTCCTAACTCCTTCCTCACGGGGGGTCCGGGGGCTCCAGGGCAGTTGGCGCCAAGCCCTAGGTCCTTTGCCCAAATCTTGTGCAAACAGAAGTGAGAACCAGGTGAGGGGCCGAGGGTAAGCAGTGACTAGGCGGGGCAACGAACACGGTCGCTGCCCTGTGCGGTGGCCTTCTGCTGGCCACCTATCCCTGGCTGATCCCAGAAAGTCTTGTCCTCTGCGTCAGCAAGGGGCTGTACTGCCACCAAGAGCCCATGCTGGCTGCAAACCCACCCCACGTGGTCAGCCCCAGGCCCTCCCCCAACTGGAAACAAGCACGGCCACCTCCTCCTGAGTCCCCCTCCAGACGTCTGACAGGGGCCTCGTGCCAGGCCTGGCCACACTTGACCCTCACGGCCTCACCATCCCAGCTGAGGCGACTCCGTCCCCCACAGGAGCTCAGGCCCGACTCCAGGCCGTCTGCGTCCCTCTCCGTCTCCCACACCCTCCGCTCAGTCCGTCTGGGGTGCCCCTCCAGAACCCACCCAGAGCCAGCCTTCACTAGCCCGCCCCCACCCTGCCTGGGCCAGACATGGCCACACTCCCTCTGTGGTGGCAGCGTCTCCTCGTGGGTCCCCAGCACAGCCGTCTCCCCTATGGGTGCCCTGGACACACAGCCAGGTGGGTCCTGAGAAGACGGGTCAGCTCACGTCCCCTCACAAAGCTGCCTCTCACTCAGAGGCCAAGCCAGCCCCACCTGGGTGAAGTGAGAGCCCCCGCCCATGGTCCTCGCCCCACTCCAGCGCCCTGGCCTCCCTGTGTCTCACATGAGGTGGTTCTTGCCTCTGGACCCTGGCTCTGGCTGGTGCCTCCTGGCGTGTGCTTCCCCACGCCCAAGTGGCACCGTCCTCTCCCTCAGGTCTCTGCTCGCATGTCACCATCTCTTCAAGGCCTTCCCTGGCCACCGCCCCAACACACCCAGACCCCCTGGGGGGAACCCCTCCCGGCCCCAGCGGCCCCCACTCCTCGCCACTCGAGCTCCTCGCCACTCGAGCCCTGCTGGCTTCTGGCTGTCTGCACACCACACGCTACCCAAGCTCTTCTGAGCCCCCTGGAGCTGCCCCCAAGGCCAGGGTTGAATCCCAGCCCTGCCAGAGATCAGCTGTATGGCTCTGGGGCAGTCACTTCACCTCTGTGCCCTGCGTCCTCGTGCGGAAAGTATGCCCCCACTCGAGCTTGCTGGGGAGATTAGAGGGGTATAAGCGGCCTGAAATACAGCGCTTTCAAGTCTACCATGAAGAGGGTCAGTACTCCCCGCTGTGGGCCCACGTGGGGGGGTTCCTGGGCTGCAGGCAGGAAGTGGGGCGCCAGTCCCCGTCTCCGCCACCCTCTGTGACCGTGGGCAGGAAGGACATGACTCGAGCTGCAGAATCCGCACCTTCACACTGAAGTGCTCCGAGTCGCTGTGGTGGCTTTAAAGCCTGTCCACAAAATCTTGGCCATTCTTCCTTCCAAAAGGAGTGGTTAAATTCCTTTTTGTGAATACGGGCTGGACCTGGTCACTTGCTTCTTGTCTCAGTCTCTGCAGGCTGTTGTGACAGAACACCATACACCGGGCAGCTTATACCCAGGAGAAACTTATACCTCACCGTGTTGGAAGACAGGGGCCCAAGACCAAGCTGCCAGCAGCTTCAGTATCTGGTGAGGGCCGTCTGTTGGCTTCAGACACACCTCACTGTGTCTCATGTGGTGGAAGGGTGAGCGGGCTCTCTGGGGCCATCTGTGGGGCTCTGCCTGGTGAACCAATCACCTCCCAAAACACCCACTTCCTAATACGATCCAATTGGGGATGAGCTGGCATGGCATGAATCTGGGCAGGGGGGACACAGGCATTCAGACCATAGCGCTTCTGACACATGGAAGGGGGCAGATGTGACAATGGGCATGACGGGGACTCAGTCACGACACTGCTGTGCCGCCTTGCTCTCTGAGGTGGCTCACTCTGAGGTAGCCGAGAGCCTCCATGAGGAGCAAGGGAGGTCTCCTGCCCAGTCATGTGGGCGAGCAAAGCTAGAAGCAGACCCTCCTGCCCCAGTCGAGTCTTCAGATGAGTGCAGCCCGCCCCCAGCCAGCCTGCAGCCTCAGGGGAGACCCGCGGCCAGAACTACATCAAAACCAGAGGACAACAACGAATTCTCAAGGTTGCAAGCCAGCCAATTTAGGGACCACTCGCAAGGTAGCTGAAAATGACTAACGCAGCTGCTCGTTCCTCTGACTCTCCACCCCCTGTGAAAGCCAATTCTCCTACTCATCACCCCTAGCCCGACCTGGCAGCCTCAACACCACTCCATTTGGTGACGCCAATTTGAGTCACGGAAACCCATGGGCTCTGTCTCACCAACCCATAAAGCAACGGGGAAAACATCCTAAATGCAGTTTGTGGGTTCTTCTAAGCAAGCTCAAAACAAGCCCCAGGTCCTGGGGTGGAGCCTCCTGGGCAGAACATCTCCCCACCCAGGCTGCCGGAAGCACTGCGGTGTGCTGAAGCCCCAGGACGCAAGGGGACACAATTGCCCAAGCACAGAGCTGGCACAGGCCCCAGCCGAAGCCCAGAGTGAACTGCCTGCCTGAAGCGGGAACACACATGTATTCGGAGCAGCTTTCCAAGGTGTCACGGAGCTGCCACGAAACTAAGAAAACTAATCAGTGGTCGGGCGGGTAAGGAAACCTGCTGTATTCAGACAATGGAGTCCTGCTCAGCCATGGCAAGGAACGGGGTCCTAACACACAGGACACCACACAGAATAAAGGCGGACACCCGCTGTCACATTCCATACGACCCCACTGACACCGAGTGTCCCAAGCCGGCAAATCTACACAGTCAGCAGAGGAGTGGACGTCAGGGGCTGGGGAGAGGGATAGGAGTGATTGCTCATCTGGGCTGATGGACACGTTCTGGGATGAGACAGCGCTGATGAGTGCACAAGTCTGTGATATCCTGGCATCCTGCACTTTAAAAGGGCCCACTGTGTGGTTTGTGAGTTGCATCACGATGAAGTTGTTAAAAACCACACAACGGCTTCATCGTGATGTAACTCCTGAAGCTGTTAAAACCACACAATGGGGCCAGGCGCGGTGGCTCACTTTGGGAGGCCGAGGTGAGAGGACTGCCTGAGCAATTGTTCTTGGACAAACCAGAAGCTGACACCAGAGGGGACAGAGTGAGTTCCTGTGAGAACAGTGGCCACCTGCATCCTCCGAGGCCTGGGACTGTGGGGAGAAAGCCATGGCCAAACCACGACAGCTGGGTGCAGCCACACCCACACACCCTCCCGCACTAAGAAGTCCATCCTCTGGCATGCATTCACCATGGGTCACTCGTCCTGGGGACACACTCATTAGATTCCCAGAGTACTTGTGTCTTGGCCAATCTCTCTCTCCTGCATTCGCTCCTTCTTCCTTTCAACAAACATATGAGTGCCTACTGTGTGCCTGATGCTGTGCCAGGTGCTGGAGATTCACCGGTAGCCAGAGAGACAGACACAAGACCCTGCTGACATAGAGCTGACCTCCTGGGGTCAAGGTCAGTCAACAAGTAAGTAAATAAAGACTCAAGTTCAGACCCTGGGACATGCCAGGAAGCCAAGTCAGGAGGTGTGGTTACGCTGGGTGTCGTCGTGCCTTTGAGCTGTTCTCACCAAGTGCTGTACACCGGGCGGCTTATAAGTGCCAGAAGGCTACCTCTCACAGTTCTGGGGGCTGGACGTCTGAGATGAGGCTGCCAGCATGGTCGGCTTCCTGGGAGGGCCCTCTTCCGGGTTGCACCTGCTCAGTCTCTAGCTGTCTGTTCACATGGTGGAGGAGAGAGAGCAGCACACTCTTGGGGCCTCTTATGAGGGCTCCAATCCCTCGGGCCTCCGCTGATCCTAATCCCCTCCCAGAGGTCCCGTCTCCTAACACCCTCACGTGGCAAGGAGGGGTTCTAACACGTGAAGGTGGGGGACATAGACATTCCGTGCATAACGCCAGGGAAGGCTTCTCTGAGAATCTGAGCTGAGCCTGGAAAAACAGGCAGCCCGAGGGAGACTGACCACAGGCGGAGGGGGGTGCCAAGCCTCACCCAGAAGGCGACACCGACGGGGAGACCTCATGGAGACGAGGCCATTTGCCATGTGAGTGCTAGGGGACAGAGCCTCGAGGTGGAGGTTCTGGGCTTTCTGACCCAGAGGAGAGAAGAGGACTGGGCCCAGAGGGAGGACACGTGATCAGTCCTCAAAAGGAGGGACTGCTCAGCCTCAAAAGCCATCAGGACAACACAGACCCAGACAGGGCAGGACACAAGCCTGGAAAAACAAGAAGTCCAACCATTCCAGGTGCGGGCAGGACACAGAGAAACAAGGACTCTTCTTACACCAGTAAGTGGGATAAAACTGGGCAATCTCGTAAAGTTGAAAAATCTCACAGCTAGGACTGACTGCAATCCCAGGAACATGCTCAACATAAACAAACATGCAAGTGAACCAGAGGTGTTCAAAAGCACACACATAGTGGTGCTATTCACAGAGGCCCAGAAGAGAAACAACCACACATCTCTCAGCAGGAGAATGGAGAAATACACCACAGCAGAGGACTCGATGGCAGCGACACAAGCTCACCATAGCTTTGTGCAACAACCTGAGCATAGCTCCTTTACCTACTGTGGCATGAAGAAGGAGAAAGTTCTAGAAAATAACAGACACCTGTCAAAAAATGTGAAATCTTAAAACACAAGACTTCTGGCTTCCATTATGATGTGGGAAGCCGGAAAGGGTGCTCTTCTCACCCTGAAAAGAACAACCACTATCCAGATGATATCCTAATTCACAACACATTGTCACCTTACCAGAGAACTCAGGTGGCAGGCAACAAAGTTACTCAAAATCTAACAAAGGGCAGGCACCTCCAAAAACACAGCAAGTATGAATGCACACTTACCCAGAATACATACAAAGGTAATTGCTGACAAATCTTCCCAAAACAACAGATTCAAGAAGTCACAGAATATCAAGCAAATTAAATACAAAACACAAACAGCCAAAATCCCAGGATAGCATAGCAAACTCTAGAAGACAGGGACAAAGAGAAACTAGACAGAGCAGCCAGAGTAGGACACATCAACTAGAGAAAAACAAAGCTGAGAATTATAACGGATTTCTCATGAAAAGTTATGCCATCTGAAAGAACATGGAATGGCATCTCTACAGTATTAAAACTGTCAAGCCGGGCTCGGTGGCTCAGCCTGCAATCCCGCGCCTTTGGGAGGCTGAGGTGAGTGAATTGCCCGAGCCCGCGGGTTCGAGACCCGCCTGGGCAGCGAGCCCTCATCTCTACAATAAATCAAAAAATTAGCCGGGCGTGGTAGCGCATGCCTGTAATTCCGGCTACTCGGAAGGCTGAGGCGGAAGGATCGCCAGAGCCCAGCAGGTGAGGCTGCAGTGGCCAGGAGCAGCCACTGCACTCCAGACTGGGCGACTGAGTGAGACTCCAACTCAAAAAAAAAAACAAAAAAACTGTCAAGCCACTATTCTATACCTTTTGAAAAATGTGTGTGCACTTAACAGAGCTTCAAAATATAAGAATCTAAAAGTCACAGGACTGAAAAAATAGGCAAATCCACAATGACGGATTTCAATAATCCCTTCTCAGTCATTGATAGAGCAAGTAGAGAGAGAAATCAGTTAAAAAGCAACAGAAACACCCAGACAACACCGTCAACCAACAGGATCGACGGATATTTACAGAACACTCCGTCCAACAGCACCAGACTATCCTTCCATCCAGCCACCCACCCACCCATTCGTCCCACAAACGGCTACAGGGCATCGATTCCAGGCTAGGCATCACTCCACTGTGCAGAGCTTATGGTCTAGCCAGTGCACAGACATCCAGACAGATCATTTTCCCGACAGCGTGGCTGGCGCCGGGATGCAAAAGGTGCCAGGGGAGGAGCAGGGCGACACACACCCAGCCCCGCAGAAACCCTCAGCACCCCCCGAGGCTGATGCACAAGTCCGTGTACCTGGTCTGAATGTGTTTTGAATCTGCTTTAAAGCCAAGCCCATGATGGACTACGAATGCCTGAATTATTCTTTAACACACTTCCATACATTTACTGAACGTGTCATTGTCCATCTCTCCCACCAGAGTGGGGCTTCCACAAGAGCAGTGACTGCACCTGTCTGCTTTACTGCTAGACCCCAGGACCTAGAGTGACAGCACACAGTAGGTGCTCAATACACACTTATGCGCTAAGTGAACACAGTTCTCTTCTAGTCCTGTGGGTTACTGACCCTGACTTAACCTATCACTTCAGTCATTCTCTTTGCCCTGGAGCACATTAACCACTCGTGGTCTGCACAGCAATCATTAGAGATTCATGGCAATTAGAGATTATTGTAGGATTTACACTGGAGTTGCTTCAACTTCTCACTCCCTCCAAGCCCTGCCATGGGCAAGTGCTGACGTCGCCCCTTCCACACCCTCACAGCATCCGTGGCTTTCCCCACACGGCTCCTACTCCCCGTCTTCTAGGAACTGTCTCCCATTTCCCCCAGGAACCAGCCTTCCTCACGCCCACCTCCAGGTCCACATGGGGCCAAGCACCCTCCTCCGCTGAAAGCCAGCACGTGGCTCAGGCCCAGCCACCCGTACCCTGGACTCCTGAGGCCTCATGACGGGTGCAGGGACAAACATGGTGAGAGTCAGCACCAGCATTAGCTATGTAATGTTTTAGCAATGCTACATTCATTCATTCTTTTAACGCTCACAACAAAACCCTGTAACACAGATGCACCATTAAGGTCCTCATTTCACAAATAGGAAAACCAAGCCCAGAAGGGCTGAGCAATTCACCCAACGTCACACAGCTCTTAAGTGGCAAAGCAGGCTTTCACACACGCCGTCTGGCTCCAGAGTCCATGCTCTGAACTACCATGTCCTTTGGGCCAAAGGCAAAGCCAGGTAAGGAAGTCTCCAGGCTTAGGCTCAGTCTACTGAGCTGGAAGTGTCCTCTTTCCATCATTAGTCCAGAGCACCCAGATCACCACAATCGCAGAGACTCCACAGGTGGTCACAGACTAGATAGAGGCAAGCAGAGCTGGAAGAGGAGACAGAGTCGAGGTTTCAGCCCCTGGATCCAGCCCTGCTGGAAGGTTGCACCACAGTGTTGTCACGGGCCCCAAATTGCTTCACTGGGATTTGAGCAGACTCTCGAGTCTATCTGAGTTGGGCTGTGTCCACTCACTTGGGCCAGCTGGATTATTTCCACTCACTTCAAGCCTGGGACCCACACCGGACACCACCCTCAGGAGGAGTTCAGACTGCACGTTGGCTTCTGCCCAGTGTCTCTCCCCTGTTCCCCAAATCCTTCACTGGCTTCCAGCCTGCCCAGTCCTAAGCCCGCCTTGCTCAGGGGAGGGCCAGAAGGGATGGGCAGCTCCACCAACACCAGGTAGGCTGTGGGCGCTATGCTCTGTGGCCCAAAATGGCCCGGGGAGGCCCTCTGCTGTCCCCAGCTCCCTACACGGCCATCATCCTGCCTGTGCCCATGGCATTGTCTCCTTCTGGCCTAATGATCTCTGCCTCAGTTTCTCTGGCAGCCCTGCAGCAAACCCATAGTTAGGGAACTGATAAGCCAGCCCGGCAATGCCAACATGGCCCTGGAGTGAACCCCATCCCCTCACTTCCAGCTGCAGGCTGGAACCCTGCTCCAGGCCAGTGGGCCAACACCTGCTCCCTCCCCAAATGCCCTGGGCACCAGCTGTTGTAGGCCTTGCCCTTCATAGGCCCTGACCCAGCCAGGCTCCATCCCTCTCTTTCGCCAGAACCTGTCCTTCAAGGACTTACCCCAAGGTAACCTCACAAGCTCCTCTCCTGCACCCTCTCACAGTGACAGCAAAACACAAGAGTCTCAGAGGAAAGACCCACTGTGTCCCCTTCCACTGACGTTGGCCACTGGCCATGGCACCCCAGTCTCCGGTCACAAGTCTTCACCAGCACCATCCACTCTGAGCTCCCTTCTGCCGTGGCACTCTGCCGGGCTGATCCCTCTGCTGCAAAGCACTTCCCCTGGATCCTCCTTACTCGGGTCTCAGCTTGAAGGTCGCCTCCTCCATGGGGCTTCCCCAAGACCCACCCAAGCTGCCCCCAGGCTCCAACTGAACTCTGCTGATCTATGGCTCCAACTGAACTCTGCTGATCTATGGCTCCTCTTGGTCAAGTCCTGGGTCTCCGTCCTGCTGCCAACTCCGACTCCTCTCATCTCAAGTCCCTTGATGGGGCCAGAGCCACCCTGCCTGGAGAGCGGGTTCTGAAGCCGCCCAGTGCCTCACAGTCCGGCGTGTCTTGGCCACTGAGCCTGGTACTTGCTACAAGTGCACGAATGGAGTTCTGGCAGTTCCCCAGACTCTCACCTCAGGACCTCTGGGACCCTAGCATCCAAGGTTCGCATCTTGAGGCCCAGACAGCTGGTGTGGATCGAAACTTCCCATCCCCTCACCACCCTCCCAAGGGCCTGCAGGAAGGACCCCTGAGGTGCCGAGGGGAAGAGCCACTTCCACTTCCGGTCCTCATTCACTCCCCGCTCCCAGCAGAAGACGTTCATTCCTGAGGGTGACCATGACCTCGGGCTCATGCTCCTTCCCAGCAGCCATGGGCAGTGTCTAGACAGGACTGGACGGCACCATCTGATGGTTCACACTGCTGTTTGTTTCACAGCCGGAGAACACAGTTTTCCACTGACAACAGCAAAATAAGGCTTTTCCTTCTAAATGATCCACATAGTTGACATTGTAAGTTGCTTGAAAGCAAACCAAAAGTTGAATGACAATACCGGTAAATACCCTGAAAGGTCAAGTCACAGAGCAGTCCCCACACAGACTGTCTTCCCACAGCCTCTGCCCAAGTCCCTGATTCTAGCTCCTGCATTCCTGCTATGACAGGGACACTTCCGCCCCTTCTCCATTGTGCCCAGTGTGGTCCCAGGAGGGTGACAGCAACCCAGTGCTCCCAGCACCGCCCACCTTGCCACGGTCATTCTGACAGTAGTCCCTGCTGGGGCTCCCGGCCAGGGAAGAATGTGCAAGTCACCCCATGTTTGAGCGCCGTGGAGCCTTCCATCAACTGTCCCTACAGGGTTGGGTTTTGGGTGAACTTGGGGTTGGAGCCTGAGAGCCTGTGTTGGTCTTGCTGCCTCTTCCTGGACTGTTCAAACTCCTGGAAGACTGCAAGCCCAGCCTTCAGAGCCGGCATGTGCTCACACCGCCACAGCTGTCTCTGTCGTAGGTGTTTACTATTTACTATTTGCTTTCTGCAAGCCCCAGGGAGCACCAAACTGTGTTTCAGGTGCTGTCTGCTGCAGAACTTGTGAGCACGCATGTATTTGCTGCATGGAAGGTCCCGATTCCCTGGGCAGGCCACACACACCAGGACCATAGCCCTGGTTGCTCAAATCCGGAAACATCTACACATTTGCTGGTAAGGAGCCCCTACCTCAACACCTCGGGCCCCCAGGAAACTCAGACATTCCCAGAATGCAGAGTTAATCCTGGTCCGAGAGCACAGCCAGCTGATACACACCGAGCGATGCTGGGGAAAAAACTATGGTTTAAAGGTCTGAACACCCCCACCCCCACCAAATGCTCCCCATGTAGTCCATCCATCCCCCGCCTCCTCTGAGCATCTACCCAAGGCAGGCTGGGGGTGAGATCTCTGCACTGGAGGTACCCAAGGCCAAGGGAGTAACTCAGTCATAGAACCAGTGGTGGGGGGCAGGGGTCCCTCGTGGAGGCAATATCTCTAGGATCTCCGCAGGGGCAGAACAAATAACCCACCCTGAGACAGGACAGCTCCAGGGGTGACCTCTCAGGGAGGCACCTCTGCACAGCCCTAAGGGAATTACAGCGGGTGGCTCAGACAGGTCCCCTCCCAGCCGACCTCCGCACTGACCAGGGACAGAGGACAGACAGGAAGAGCACGGCACCATCTCTCTCACATCCACAACAGTCGAGCACTCTCTAGCTCTTGATTACATTTCTTCTTTTATATTAAATCTTTGAGTACTGTGGAAGTCAGGGGCTGGAAGTTTCTGAGGTCATTTGGTTCAATTTTCCCCTGGACACCACAATGTCCTTTTGAACTCACCAACTTCACAAAATCAATAAGTTTTTTTGAAAAAAATACAACACACCAAATGAACAACGTGCTTCTGGGAATCCCCTTGACGGCTGTGCTCACTTTTGTAAGTCTTCACGGAAGGGTGGGCCCTGCTGATGGGTCCTGGGCCCTGAGACCGCAGCTCCCAGTTGCACCAGGCAGGCCAAGCGGCCATGGTTCCAGGGTGGCCCCTGCCTGAGAGGCAGGGAGGCTCTGCCCTCCCCTCACCCCATCCTGGGCTTGATGCTCAGGACCACCACCTGCTTCTCACCTGCCAGCAAAGTGCAGGTGAGGCTGGGCAGGTGACACAAGTACAAGCTCTTCCCGGTGAGAACTACCCTCCCTCCAGCCCCAGAGGCCCCCGTCGGGAGGAGCGGGAACTGAGAACGGTGCCTGTCCCAAGTGCCGCACCTAGGAGCAACACCAGGAGTCATTCCCTCCCCGCCTAGCACAGCCCATGCAGTTCTCTCCTCCAGTCACTGTCAGGTCCTGCAGCGACAGACCATGCACAAGCCCGTTTCCATCCCTGCAAAACGCTGCAAAGCACATATTGCTCACGGCCGTGAATTTCATTCACCATGAAGAGAGGACGTCACAGAGAAGCAGTGCCTGTGCTGGGATCCCCGGGAACAGAGACGGGCCACACAGGGTCTGTGTGCTCAATGACAGGCGACGCTGGACTGTCCACGGGTGCAGGACCTCCCCCAGACGGGCCTCCCTGGGCCTAACTGCCTTTCTAAGGGTTAAAGCCAGGCTACGTGTAGCAAAACCACACTCAGACAGAAGTCAGGTTGTCTATAACAAGCACCCATCTCTAACTGGCCCACAAGGCCCTCCCAGCAAACACACATCCCTAAAGAGACCACCAGCCACACCGAAGACCCACACCAAAACACTGGTCTTGATTATTATGGCCCTCATGATCACAGTAGCCTGCACTGTCATCGTACTTTGTCCGGTAATAAAACACCAGCAGAAACCACCACGGGCACGTAGAGAAGGACTGCCGTGTGGGGGTTAAGGCCAAGATACCCCAAAGCAGCTCAATCTTGCCAGAGACAACTGAACCCATGATTCTCAGTCCCTGGGATGGCGTTTGCTATGGAGCAGAACAGGTAGATGCTAACTCAGCCTGGAAGATCAGAGAGGCTGCCTGGAGGAGGTGGTGTCTCTGCTGAGCCCAGAGCAGATGTCTTCTAGATGGAAGAGCTGGAAGGGCTCCCCAGGAACAGGGAACAGAATGAGCAAGGGCAGGAACAGTGTGCTGCCTTGGGGAGCTGCGAGCCACGCAGTGTGGCTGGAGCTCAGAGCTCATTCTAGGCATCTGGGAGGAACGAGGCTGGCGGGGGGCCCAGAGCAAGCAGAGAGGGGTCTCACCGGCCACGG
Organism: Carlito syrichta; assembly: GCF_000164805.1. Taxonomy (NCBI): domain Eukaryota; kingdom Metazoa; phylum Chordata; class Mammalia; order Primates; family Tarsiidae; genus Carlito; species Carlito syrichta. The sequence continues at coordinate 98,218 of NW_007251346.1, read as the reverse complement.
CAAGAGTCTGGACTCTGCCCCGAAGCAATGGATGCCACGGGAAGGTTCTCTTGCGGGCACGCGGCCCCGTGAGGGCTTTGCCCCCGAGGACCCACAAGTCCCTCGGGTTCGCGACAAGTCCAGTGTGCTTCCTTCAGCGCTCGCTTGTCGCCCCCGGCTCAGCCTCAGCTTCTGGAACTCCTGGATCAGAGCCGCTCACCCCACATGCCCATCCCCAAACTGGCGTTTCCTCTGTTTCATTTTATTTCTGAGATCTAGAAGAAATTCTTCGAGAAGGACATACCTCGGGCAGTGTTTTGAGTAAATTTCTCAGCGCTGGCTTTCAAACGGCTGCTTCCATCTTTGATGACTTTCTCTACCCTCCGTGCAAGTTTCACAGTTGTTCTTTCCACAATGTTATTTTTAATTCCTAGCATGGCCACCATTCCTTTTTCATATATCCCTGTCCTCATTTCTGCTGGGTTTCATAACTCTTTGCCTTTTAATGGATATAACGCTGTGTCCTTTGAAGGAATGCAGTAATGCACCGTGTCCGGCTCCTCATAATAAACATGTTGACGGTCGAGCCCCCTGTACCTCACGACGTGTCCTGATCTGAAAGCAGGGTTGATGCAGATGTCTTAGCTATGATGTGGTCTGATTGATGGCCATCCTCATCAGAAGAGGGAACTGTGGGCAGAGAGACACCTGCAGAGGGGGGTGGGGACTGGAGGGAAGTCCCCGCCAGACAAGGACTGCCAGGCCTGTCGGCCGTCGCCGGAGCCAGAGAGAAGCGAGGCTCGGAGGCTCCCCTAGAGCCCTTGGAAGATCCACTCTGGTTTAGCGTGCCAGCCTCAGGATGGCAGGAGAAGACAGCCCTGTTGCTATGAGCTCCCGGGTTGCGGTGCCGTTATGGCAGCCCCTGGACACCAAGGCGATCCCATATGCCACTTCTTTTTTTTTTTAATATATCAATATTTTTTATTTTGATATTGTGGGGTACAGTTAAGGGTTAGGTATACAAATATGCTTCGTTCGGGCCATATGCCACTTCTTTACAGACACTTCCCACTAACTCTGTGCGTCCACCTGGCATGGTTTCCCCGTGTAGAGCTCTGGGAGGCCTGTTCTGTGTCCATTTTGGAATTCTCCTGTGCAGACTCATCTTGAAAGGGAGGGCTTCCCGTCCTTTGCCCGTCCCCCTGCCCAGCAGCTCGTGCTGTTCCTGGTGGCCTGAGTGTAGACCCGGAGGGAGATTGCATGCTGGCGTCCAGGACCTCTGCTTCTAGTGGCCAGGACAGGCGCCATCTTGTCCCAGGTGGGAGGTTCAGTCCTGGCTATGCAGCTATCATGTGTCCCTAGTCCCTGGCAGCCTGACAGGAGCCCAGTCCTGGTGGGAGTCAGCAGCAGTGTCAGACCCCACCCTGTCCAGGGCTCAAACAGCGAGCCTACTCCTATCCCCCGATTGTCACAGGCTCTTGGCTCCCGTCGCACACCGGCTCCCTTGCTGCCTTTGAATGTGGAGTTCGGCGGATCCACAGCTTCAGGCCCACTGATGACTCTGCGTTTCTGAGCCACTTCTGGCCTGTGGCGATGTCTAGCTGGGCATGCAGAGAGGCTCTGCTTTCTACACCCTGAATGCATGTTTGGGGGCAAGAGTGAAATCCACTGGTAGGTTTTAAACTAGGAATGGAAAGATCAGAGGGGGGTTGGAAAGAGGCTCTGGGTGCAGAGTGGGTGCTACGGGAAAAACAGCAGGGTGAGCTGTGTGTGAGGTGATCCATGCAACGGTGACTGGGGACACAAGGAGAGGATAGGCAGGCATACTGACCTAGGCCACCAGAGTAACAGGAAGAGAGCGAGAGTACTGCTGGTGTGGGCTGAAGGAGAAGCGTCCCAGGCTCGGTTCTGGCCAAAGCAAGCTGAGAAGTCTAGAACTGCTGGAGTCAGCCTCACCACTCCACCAGGCTCTCCCAGCCACATGCCGTGCAGGCTGCCCTCTGACCATCCTGGCCCCAGGCCCTCGCTCCTGCGCCTGCTTGGTACCCAGGATAGCCTGCCCAAGCCCCAGCAGCCAGCTGACTTCCAGGGTTTAGGAGTCTGCTCAGGCTGCCATAACAAAGTACCACACGCTAGACGGGATAGACATTCATTTCCTCACAGTTCTGGAGCCCGGAAGGTCGAGACCAAGGTGTAGGCAAGGGGGCTGTCTCCTGCAGCCACTCTCCTCGCCTGTGGACGGCCACCTCCTCCCCCACGAGCTCGCCGTGTCTCCCTCAGTGTATGTCCAGGGTCTAATCTGCACTTCCTAGGAGGACACGGGAAGACTGGATCAGAGCCACCCATGTGATCTCACTTTACCTTCACAACCTCCTTCAAGGTCCCATCTCCACAGACAGCCCCATTCTGGGGTCCTGGAGGCCAGGCCCTCCGCATGTGGACCTGGGGGTGGGGGACACACATCAGCTCACATCCTACCTGGATTCAGTCAGCAGAAGGCGCCACGGGAGCTGGGCGGGAATCAGGGTGCCCTTTCCCGCCTCCTCCCCCTGGGCCGCGGTTTGTCCCGAACTGCATTCTCGGAGGACAGCAGCAGCTTTGGTGAGGAAGCCTCCCTTACCCATGGCTCTCACTGGGCCTGGGGACACGGCGCCCCTCCCCGGCCTCGGGCCCAGTGCTGTCTATCCACCGCCAGGTCCCTGGGTGCTGCCCACACCTCCTAATTCCTTACACTTTCTCCCACGGCCCCTCGCCAGTGCCAAGACCCGTCCAGCTCACTCTCCACTCCACTCCTCAAAGTGAGTGTCCACAGGACCCTTGCTGCCACCTGAAACCCATCACAAACCTCGGATGCTGGAGGGGAGGTGCCCGCCTCGCTCTCCAAGGGGACACCTTCTCGAGGCAGACTGCATTTCCCAGAGCCTGCAAGAGGGTCCTGCTTCCTCCCCTGAACCTGGCAGGCCTCCTCCACGGCTGTGACCAGCGGAGTGCAGCAGGGATGAGGGCGCCAAGGGACTGCCACGTTCAGTCGTCACAGGCCACACCAGAGGACCTCGGCCTCCACTTTAACCCCAAATGGATGGCGGACTTCTAGGAAAGTTTTAGAAGAACATGTAGGAAAAAACCTAGACCTAGAGTGAGGGAAAGGGTTCTCAGACTTGACACCAAAAGCACAATCCACAAGAGGAAAAGGCAGTAACTTGGACCTTACTTAGCAAGAGTTTAAAACGTATGATCTGTGAGAAAGACCATCAAAAGGATGAAAAGGCCAGTTCTTGGTTTGGAAAGTGTTTGCTAATCCCCTATCTGACAAAGGAGTAGTATCGAGAATATACAAAGAATGTTCAAAATTCAACAGTAAAAAACAAGCAATTCAATTAGAAAACGGGCAGAAGACACCAAAAGACTCTCTGTAAGATACACAGATGTAGACAAGCACACGAAAATGCTCAATATCATTAGCCCTTCGAGAAGTGCAAGAGCAGTTGAAAACCTAGATGAGATACCACTATATAACTTACACGACCAAGATAAAAAATAGTGGTAACACCAAATGCTGGTGAGGATGTGGAGAAACCGGATAAGCCATACACTGCTAGTGGGAATACAAAAAGGTAAAGCCAGGTTGTACCACAGGAGCTTGGCAGTTCCTTACAAAACTAAACATGCAATTACCATTTGACCCAGCAAGGGTAGTCAACTGCACTCAGAAACAAACCGCACAAATCCATTGTGTGGAACACTAGAGGGCAACCAAAAGGGAATTCCTGATACACACACAGCAACTCAGACGGCCTCTAAGGACATTATGTAGAGGGAAGAAAGCCAGTTCAAAAAGGTTACATAATGCAAGATTCCATTATAGATAACATTCTTGAAAGGACAAAATTACAGAAATGGATAACAGACCAGTGTTTGCCAGGGGCTACAGAAGGAAGTGGGTATGGCTAGAAAAGGGCAACGTGAGGGGTTTTTGCAGTGCTGAAACTGTTTGGCATTCTTTTTTTTTTTGAGTCAGGATCTCACCCTGTTGCCCAGGTTGGAGTGCAGTGGCACAATCACAGCTCACCACAGCCTTGACCTTAGGGGTTCAGATGATCCTTCTGCCTTAACCTCCCAAGCAGCTGAGACTGCAGCTGGCTTATTTAATTTTTTAAATTCTTATATCTATTTTTATTTTTATTCTTTGGTAGAGATAAGGTCTCACTTGGTGTCCAGACTGGTCTTGAGATCCTGGGCTCAAGCAATCCTCCCACTTTGGCCTTCCAAAGTACTGGCATTAAAGGTAGGCATTTTTTTAAAAACTGCACCCGGGCTGAGTTTTTTTATTTTTTTTTTTAAAGAGGCAATACCATAATCCATCTGACGCATGCGTTATGTCTGTCTTTCTGTCTGTCTCTCTCTCTCCTGGGACACTCACCCTTGGAATCCAGGCCCCTTGCTGCGAGAAAGGCCCTGGGGGGAGTTCCAGCCCCTGGTCTCAGCTGGCCCCAGAGGACAACAACATCAACAGTGAGACAGGTGAGTGACAACGCACCCAGGTAATCCCCGCCCAGCCGTCCAGCCACCTGTGTCTCCGAGTCTTCCAGTTGGAGCCCAGGGGCTGTGGAAGCCGGGGCAAGCTGTCCTGACCCAGAGCCTTGGAGAGTGAATGCAAGAAGACTGCTGCTTCCAGCCACGAAGGGTGGGGAGCCTTGTTCTGCAGAGACGCATGTTTCCTTCCTCCTGAACCGGGGTGCTGTGCCTTACTTCCCGAGCCTCTGAACCAGGCCTCTGCCAGGGCAGCACATCGCATTCCGCCGGCCCTGCACGCCGTCCGGCCCTCAGTCCCTTCTGCGAGCTGTCGGCCTGCAGGTTGTGTGGGCAGCCAGCCAAGTCTCCCTCCCTCCCCATGAGAAGACGGTGCCACTCTGATGAACTTTGCACACGGGAAGGTACGTGTCTGTGTGCGAAGGAATAGCCCTGGCGTGCGTGTGTATATGTGTGCCTGCATGTGTGTGTGAGAACAGTCAGCACCCTTTCCAGGAAGGCAGGAGCAAACCCACGAGGAGGGTCTCATATGGGCTGCGGTGAAGAGAGCTGGGAGAGCCTACCCTTGGGAGAGCCCGAAAGGAGCAGCCACAGGGGGCCCTCGTCCTGCTCCCAGGCAACGCAGGCTCAGCCCAGGTCGGGGGAGCAGTCTGTGGGGTGCGGGCGGGGGTGTCACAGGGCAGCAGACGCCGTTCAGAACCAAGGAGGGTGTTCTCTCAAACAAGAAGTGGGGAGAGCCAAGGTGCTGCAGACAGGACCCCTGCACCGAGGCCAGCTTCTACACCACAGGCCACCTCCTCTCGGTACTGGGAACTTGTCTGCCCCTCGGGGTGCCCTGCAGGAATCCTGTCGAGCTCCTCTGAGGAAGACCCAGGAGATACCAAAAAAGCCCGTCTTCCTTCAGTAGAGCAGGGGACGCCTGCACCCTGAACACAAACGGGATATTTAAAAATCAACCTCAGCCAGGCTCGGTGGCTCAGCCTGTAATCCCGCGCCTTGGGAGGCTGAGGTGAGTGGATTGCCTGAGCCCGCGGATTCGAGACCCGCCTGGGCAGCGAGACCTCATCTCTACGATAAATCAAAAAATCAGCCGGGCATGGTAGCGCGCACCTGTAATTCCGGCTACTTGGAAGGCTGAGGCGGAAGGATCACCTGAACCCAGCAGGTCGAGGCTGCAGGAGCAGCCACTGCCCTCCAGTCTGGGCGACAGAGTGAGACTCCCCCTCAAAAAATTAAAAAATAAAATAAATAAATAAATAAATAAAATTAAAAATCAACCTCTGCAACCCCTGAGCACCCACAACAGCGCGAAGGAGACGTCTTCTTCATGAAAGGCAGACAGGTGGCCTCCTTTCTGCTAGGAAGGCCTGGCCAGGGCTGGGGCAAATGCTCGGCTCCTGGTCCATCAGACAGGAAACGCTGCGTGCGCCTGGCCTGACCCTGAAGTGTATCAGCAGCCACACTGGCCGCCACTCTCCACACTCAGGCCAGCTGCAGGATGAAGCTGGGGATGTAGGAACACGCGCCCAGAGAGACCGCAAGGACCGGTGGCCTCAAATGTCCCCGACCAGCTACAGCATGGCCAGGCCCCCATGGCCCAGCTTCCCGCTCGACTCAGCAGGATCCCGTGCAGACCCAGGACCTGAAGGCCTCTCGGCTGTGTGGGACGGTCCACAGGCTGGGTCCCACCTCACCATGAGGAGACTGGGCCTCGGGGAGGTGAGGTGTTGGGCATGGGCGGGTATCCACCTCCCAAGCTGGTAGGGAAGTGCTTGCCCTGGTCACAGGCAGGCACGCTGAGGGCCAGAGAGGCCAAGAAAGACGGTCGAGGCTGAATTAAGGTTTAAGCCCGGGCTGGCTGTGAGGTAGGCTGGAGCAAATTCCCAGTCCGGAGGAGGGAGAAGCTGGTCTCGAAGGACCTCAGTGACCTGCCTGAGGCTGCCCTGCAGGGAGCACAGTGTAGTGCCCGCAGCCTGGGGGTGGTGCAGCCTGGGCCCGGCCTCCCCAGCCTCTCTGCTTGGAAAGCTGCATCCACTGGCCCCTGGGAGAAGGGCTTCTACTCCCTGAGCACCCATGCCCTGAAGTGGCAAAGATGTGACCGCTGCCTGGAGAATTGTGCAAAGAGGTGCCACGCCCAGGCCAGAGCTGCTGCCGGCCAGGCTGCCTGTTTTCTCTCATTTCAGCCACCACTGCTCACCTTCATGGGGAACTTCTGCAAGTAGTCCTGTGGTCAGCAAGCTTATCGGGCAGCAAACGTCCATTGACCCTTTGCCTCTCCTGCTGCTGTGGCCCATCTGTGGACTTTCCCCCGCAAAGCACAGGCCTGCGTCCATGTAGACAGACAACACTTAGGGGCCACTGCAAGGCTTGGGATGGCCGCCCGCCTTCCCCAGAGACTCTGCGTGACTCCTCTGAAGGATGGACACGGCCCCCTGGAGGTCCAGTCTGAGACCTTGCCAACCAAGGTGGGCAGGGGCAAGAAGGGGCTCAGGCAGAATGAGGAACGAATTTCATGGGGCTTGGCCCCTAGGTGGCAATGACCCGCTGGAATGTTCTGTGGCACTCGCAGCCCCAGGGAAATGCCCAGGGGCTGAGAGTGACTCCGCGGTGATTCAGAGCTGGGATCCTGACAAGGCCACCTGGCTCTGAACTCCAACTCCCCTGCCGGCTGGCTGTGTCCACTCACACACCATGTCACCTTGGACAGACACTGCAGCTGTCGGGGTCCCGTGTTTCCCAGCTAAGAAAGAGGCGAAGGCTTGACCCCAAGGCATTCTGGCAAGGTGGGGCCCGTGTGTGCATAAGCGCAGTGCCTGCTGGGAGTGAATGCCCTTGGAGCAGGGAGTTATTATTCTGTTACTGTAAAGCAGGATCTAGCATTTTCTGCTTCTGAGAAAGGAAAAAACTCGCTGAGAAGAAAGTGTCCTTAGGCAGATTAAACCAAGGTGGCAAGAGATGAGCCTTGGGGAAGCTGATGGCAACGTTCCAGCCTCTGTCTTCAGAACGTAGCGTAATGTTTTCACTGGCCTGAATATCAAAAACACATGTACGTGAAAACAGCGCATTCCGTCATTCTTGCATCCAACAACCATGTGCAGCGTGCGAGTGGCACGCAGGGGACACAGAGGTGCGGTGGGACAGGTGACACAAAACATGCAGTGAGAGAGCGAGATCCACCACCTGCCACAGAAACTCCAGGCCAGCAAGAAGCACCTGGTGTGGCTTGGGGTGCAGGGTGTGGGGCAGTGAGGAGACTTCCCGGAGGAGCCTTCTCAGGGCCCCTTCTTCAGGGGAGGGATACATTTGACTCGGTCCTCGTGGAAGGCTGAAGGCGAACCTGGGGACTCGGCTGGGGACTCAGATGCCAGCTGTCATGACTCAGAGAATGGACAGGAGGTCTCTGCAGAGAAGCAGCCCTTTCCCAGCCCAGAAGCTCACGCGGGACTGCACAGACAGCACGTGAACTCCTCTGACAGCCTGGCTAGGTCGGACACATCGTCCCCTCAACTCAGACCTGAGAGCCCCAGTGCCAGCTGCCTGTCATACCCACCCCACCCCTTACCCTCCGGCCAGGACAGTGGCCTCCTCCTGCCTGTGGAAGCCAGCCCTGCACCTCCCTTGCAGTCTTTCTGGCCCCAGACTCTGGGGGCCCCATGCTGCCTGCTCAGGGTCACACAGGCTTCCTCTGCCGAACCTGAAGTGGCCACCTGCGGCCCAGGACAACAGTTCTGTCCCACCGTGTCCCAGCTGGCTGCCACTCCCGTAGCCTGGCAGCAGGGCTGGCCAAGGACGCATCAGGGCGTCCTTCCCTCTGCCAAGGCAGAGCCCCGAAGATGCCCTCCCTGCAGGGATGGGAACGGGTAGACAGCACACCTGCAGGAGTTCTGGAAAACACACACCACGCATGCACAACCACACACACGATCACAACCACACACACCACCACACCCCACACCTACACACCAACCACCACAACCACACCTACACACATACACACCACACACCCACTCACCACACATATACCACACACCTACCACACACACTCCACACTCACCACTCCCTTACCACAAACACGTCTGTACCACAGTCACTACACACCTAACACAACACACACCATATACACACAATACACACACCCTGCACACACACACAAAACACCCACATACCACACAAAAACACCACGCACATCAAGCACGCAGCACACTCACCACACACACACACACCCTTATCATTTATAAGCAGTTTTCCAAGTTATTTCAATCATGAGCAAAACTATGAGTGGAGAAACCACTGGAAAAAAACCCTCCAAAACGCAACCATCATTTGTTTCAGCTTAACGGGCCCCTGGAGATTTATTTTCTTCTTCATGTTTTCTTGAGCTTTCTAAATCTGAAACAACTATCAAGCATTATACTCGCATTTGTAACAATCAACGACAACTTAAAAAAAACTTCATAAAAATTTGGGGTCGGACCCCCTTCCAGATAAGGAAGTCGAGAGGGTGAGCTGAGTGCCAAGGCCACTGCTCGCACTGCAGGGAAGGGACTGAGAGTTAGAACAGCTCTCTTCCTCTCCCCAGGGCTGGGAAGTGCTTTCAGGTGAGATGGCATCACAAAGAGGGCCACCCACACGCAGGGCCCAGCTCAAAGCCAGCCCCATGCTGACACCGCTGTGTTCACACGCTTGCCATTCTGTGTCATCGACTCTCAACAGCTACCGCCTTGCTGTGGAACGCTGGGGCATCACTAAGCCTCTCTGTGCTCATTTCTAAGTTAGAAATCATGATTGCTTTGATTTCTTAGGATGATCGAATGAGATCATGGGGTTGGGAGCCCTGAGTTAACTGTAGAAGGCTGCAACATGCACAGGAAACAAAAGTATCAGCAAGAAGGGGAAACCCTAGATAGATCATCGAGGCAAAAAATCAACAAGGAGATCCAGAACCTAAACTTGACACTTGGCCAAATGGACTTAGTCGATGCCTACAGATTATTCCACCCAACAACCACAGAGTATACATTCTACTCATTACCACATGGAACATATTCCAAGATCGATCACATCCTTGGCCATAAATCAATCATAAACAAGTTCCACAAGATTGACGACTTGCCATGCACATTCTCAGACCACAGTGGAATAAAAATAAATACCAAAACCAACAACAATTTTCCAAAGCCCACAAAGACATAGACATTAAACAGCACGATGCTGAACAACGAATGGGTCAACACTGAAATCAAAGAAGAAATCGAAAGATTCCTGGAAGCAAATGAAAACGAAGAAACATCTTACCAAAACCTCTGGGATGCCAGGCAATCAGTTCTAAGAGGGGGATTTATATCTCTACGAGCACACGTCAAGAAAATGGAAAGATCCCAAGTGGAGAGCCTCACAAATCACCTAAGGGAGCTGGAAAGAGGAGACCACCAAAACCCCAACTTTAGCAGAAGAGTCCAAACCACAAAAAATAAGAGCCCCAAAACAGGACATAGAAGACAAAAATATTATAGAAAAGGTCAACAAAACAAAAAGCTGGTTCTTTGAAAAAATTAACAAAATTAATGGGCCCCTGGCCAGAATGACCAAGAAAAAGAGAGAAAAAGCCCAAATAAACACAATCAGAAATATAAAAGATCAAATCACAACTGACCCCGAAGAA
>NW_007251346.1:87629-88027 GCF_000164805.1 Carlito syrichta | reverse complement strand
AAGAACTAGAAATTGACCTTCCATATGACCCAGCAATCCCCCTATTGGGAATATACCCTGAGGAACTCAAATTATTCTACAAAAAAGATACCTGCACACATATGTTTATTGCAGCTCTATCCACAAGAGCAAAAACATGGAACCAACCATGTTGCCCACCGAAGCTGGACTGGATTAAAAAAATGTGACACATATACACAATGGACTATTATGCAGCCATAAAGAAGAACAAATATACGGATTTTGCAGCAACTTGGGTGGATTTGGAGTCGGTCATACTCAGTGATCTATCACAGAAACAAAGAACTGAGTTCCATATGTCCACACTCACAAGACGACCTTGAACAATTATGATGCTATAAGAAAGCAACAGGCAGTAGAGGAAAACTGTCGGGGGA
>NW_007251346.1:85159-87609 GCF_000164805.1 Carlito syrichta | reverse complement strand
AGGACTTTCTGACATCACACAACCTCCCCATGTTAAAACAAGAAGACACTGAGACACTAAATAGACCAATAACAGCCCAGGAAATTGACTCTGTCACGAGAAAACCAACTACCAAAAAAAGCCCTGGATCAGATGGCTTTTCAGCAGAATTCTACAAAACGTACAAGGAGGAGCTGATGTCAATCCTACAGAAAGTATTCCAGACAATTGAGAAAGATGGAATTCTCCCTAGATCATCTGACGAAGCTAACATCACACCGATACCCAAACGATATAAAGCTCCAACAAAAAAAAAAACCACCGAGGCCAATATCCCTTATGAACATAGATGTAAAAACCCTCAACAAGATTCTAGCAAATCGGATCCAAAAACGCAGCTCAGAAATCATCCACCAGGAACAAGTGGGCTTCATCCCCAGGATGCAGAGCTGGTTCAACATTCACAAGATCATAAATATCATTAAATACACCAACAGATGTGAAAACAAGAACCACATGATTACATCATTAGATGCAGAAAAAGCTTTTGATAAAATCCAGCACCCTTCTTGATAAAAGCCCTCAAACACCGAAGTATAGAAGGAACATATCTCAAAATAGTAAGTGCCAGCTACAATAGACCCACAGTTAACATACTGCTAAATGGACAGAAACTAGAAACATTTCCCCTGAAAACTGGAACAAGACAATGCTGCCCGCTCTCACCCCTCTTGTTCAATATTGTGCTGGAAGTCCTAGCTTGGGCAATTAGACAAGAGAAGGAAATCAGGGGTATCCAAATAGGAAAAGAGGAAGTCAAGTTATCCCTCTTTGCTGATGATATGATCCTACACCTTGAAAATCCAAGAGAATCCACCAAAAACCTGCTTGCACTGATAAAGGACTTTGGAAAAGTCTCAGGGTACAAAATAAATGTGCAAAAGACAGTTGCATTCCTATACAAGCAGGCAGAGACTCAAATAAAAAACACAATCCCACACACAATAGCCACCAAAAAAAAAATGAAATATCTCGGCATCTTCCTAACCAGAGAAGTGAAAGATCCTTACAATGAGAATTACAAAACACTACTCAAAGAAATCCAAGGAGACACAAACAAATGGAAAAATATTCCATGCTCATGGATAGGAAGAATCAACACTGTTAAGAAGTCCATCCTACCCAAGGTAATCTACAGATTCAACGCAATACCCATTAATTACCAACATCATTCTTCTCAGACCTGGAAATGACAAGACAGAAATTCATTTGGAAACATAAACAACCATGGATAGCCAAAACAATCCTTAGCAAAAGAAACAAAGCAGGAGGTATCACACTTCCAGACTTCAAACTTTACTATAAGGCTACAGTAATCAAAACAGCCTGGTATTGGTACAAGAACAGGCACATAGACCAATGGAACAGGTAGAGATTCCGGAAGCAAAGCCTAAATTCCTCAACCAACTCATCTTTGACAAAGCCTCCAACAATAACCACTGGGGAGAGGAGAACCTATTCAGTAAATGGTGCTGGGAAAACTGGCTGACCACATGCAGAAGATTGAAACAGGACCCCTACCTATCACCATGCACAAAAATTAACACTAAATGAATCAAAGACTTAAATGTATAATCGCAAACTATAAGAATCTTAGAAAATGCAGGAGACACCCTTATGGAAATTGGAACTGGGAACCAATTCCTCCTCAGAACCCTAAAGGCCAATATCTTAAGAAATAAGATAGACAAATGGAACCTCATCAAATTAATGAGCTTCTGCAAAGCAAAAGAAACCATCAAGAGAGCAGGGAGACAGCCCACAAAATGGGAAAAAATATTTGCCAACTGTATAGCTGACAAAGGCCTAATATCTAGGATCTACAAGGAACTCAAACACGCTGAAAGAAAAAAAGCAAACACCCCTTTTAAAAAGTGGGCAGGTCGGGCTTGGTGGCTCAGCCTGCTTTCCCATGCTTTGGGAGGCCGCTTTGTGAGTGGATTGCTTGAGCCCGCGGGTTCAAGACTCACCTGGGCAACTTGGCGAGACCTCACCTCTACAATAAATAAAAAAATTCACCGGGCGTGGTAGCGCACGCCTGTAGTTCCAGCTACTTGGAAGGCTGAGGTGAAAGGTTCACCGGAACCCAGCAGGCTGAGGCTGCGGTGGCCGAGAGCGGCCACTGCTCTCCAGTCTGAGTGACAGAGTAAGACTCCAACTCAAAAAAAAGGGGGCAAAAGACACGAATAGACACTTCCCAAAAGAAGATATATGGGCAGCCAACAGACACATGAAGAAGTGCTCAGTCTCACTCATCATCGGAGAAATGCAAATCAAAATCACACTGAGATACCAACTAACCCCAGGAAAAATGGCCATCATTAATACAACAAATAACTACAGATGCTGACGAGAATGTGAGAAAAAGAACGCTTCTACACTGCTGGTGGGAATGCAAACTACACTGCTGG
>NW_007251346.1:84273-85139 GCF_000164805.1 Carlito syrichta | reverse complement strand
ACCATGGATAGCCAAAACAATCCTTAGCAAAAGAAACAAAGCAGGAGGTATCACACTTCCAGACTTCAAACTTTACTATAAGGCTACAGTAATCAAAACAGCCTGGTATTGGTACAAGAACAGGCACATAGACCAATGGAACAGGTAGAGATTCCGGAAGCAAAGCCTAAATTCCTCAACCAACTCATCTTTGACAAAGCCTCCAACAATAACCACTGGGGAGAGGAGAACCTATTCAGTAAATGGTGCTGGGAAAACTGGCTGACCACATGCAGAAGATTGAAACAGGACCCCTACCTATCACCATGCACAAAAATTAACACTAAATGGATCAAAGACTTAAATGTATAATCGCAAACTATAAGAATCTTAGAAAATGCAGGAGACACCCTTATGGAAATTGGAACTGGGAACCAATTCCTCCTCAGAACCCTAAAGGCCAATATCTTAAGAAATAAGATAGACAAATGGAACCTCATCAAATTAATGAGCTTCTGCAAAGCAAAAGAAACCGTCAAGAGAGCAGGGAGACAGCCCACAAAATGGGAAAAAATATTTGCCAACTGTATAGCTGACAAAGGCCTAACATCTAGGATCTACAAGGAACTCAAATGCACGGAAAGGAAAAAACAAACAGTCCCTTTAAAAACTGGGCAAAAGACATGAATAAACACTTCTCAAAAGAAGATATACGGGCAATCAACAGACACATGAAAAAGTGCTCAGCCTCACTCATCATCAGAGAAATGCCAAACAAAACCACATTGAGATACCACCTAACCCCTGTAAGAATGGCCATCATTAATAAAACAAACAACAGATACTGGCGAGGATGTGGAGAAAAAGGAACGCTTCTACACTGCTGG
>NW_007251346.1:80420-84253 GCF_000164805.1 Carlito syrichta | reverse complement strand
GAGGAAAACTGTCGGGGGAGGGAGGGGCACACCTCAACAAGGGCATATGCCTGATCAATGTTTACATACCTAACCCTGGATTGCTCCCCACATTTACAATAAATAAATAAATGAAACTTTGTAGCTAAAAAGAAAAGAAGGCGAAACCAAGGCAAGACCACATTCCCGGTTCCCTGAGTCCTCCCTCACGGCACCATTTCAGTAGCAGGCAGCACCCCGAATTTGCCTTTGGGGGGGAGATGCATCTATGACCACCTCCAGGTCCTGCCATCTAATCTGCACCACACACGTGTGAGGTTAGTCTTCCTGTGGCTCCCATCTGGAGCAGAGGGAACTGTGGTCCTCAAAGAAATGCAAGTCAGCTTACCCAGGCACACGGCTCTAAAGGGCGGTGACTGCAACTCAAACCTGGGCCCCTGAGCGTCCCGCCGCACCGCCAGCTCCCTCTGCACCCTCGTCTGCCGCCTCCCCGCTGGGCAGGACACACTGAGAGGACACACTCGGAAGGGCTGCTTTAAGAAGACTCCGCGTGCAAAGGGCAGGGTCACAGGCCTGGCCACAACACCCAGGATCCTGGACGGCAGCACCCTACTCTTTCCCTGGTGACGGGTTAAGGCCCGAGACTTGTCCGTGGGGGAAGCAGCACCTCCGTTCCAGGCTTCCCTTCCGATGCAGGGTGCTCTCAAACCACGGGAAGCAGAGTCATTCACTCAGTCTCAAAGCCACGCTTCAGTGTCACCAAGAGCTTGTTTGCAGTCATAAACGCTGCGGCTTTCTGGACAGTTTTGTTACTTTGGAATCTTGCTAGTTAAGACAAATAGGGAAGTAATGTGGGGAAAATTATCACAGAGTACTTCAGAGAAATACACTCTATTCCAGCCCCCAGTGACACTCCAGCCAACTGTAGTTGCTGCCAAGAGCACTTCTGCCTTCATGAACAGACGCTGTCTCGAGCCACTCACTTTTACTATGTGCAAAAGTCTGTGCTGGAAACACACACCCAATAGGATGGTTACTATTTAAAAAAAACCAGACAATGACAAATCTTGGTGAGTATATGAAGAAATCAGAACCCTTGAGCCTGCAGGGTAGAAATGAAAATGGTGCAGCTGGTATGAAAACAGGGTGGCAGTTCCTCAAGCAATTCACAATGGAATTATCATAAGATCCGCCAACTCCACTTCTGGGTCTATACAGAAAAGGACCAAAAGCAGGGTCTCAGAAATGTGTACACCCATGTCCAGAGTGTCATCGTTCCCAAGAGCTGAAATGTGGAAGCAACCCAAGTGACCATTCACGGAGGAACGGATAAACCAAACGTGCTCTCCAGACACACGAAGGAACACTGTGCAGCCTCAGAAAGGAAGGAAACCCTATCACATGCTATGACATGGGAAGCTAGAGGACACTCTGCTGAGTGAAACAAGCTGGCCGCAAAAAGACAAATGCTGCCTGATTCCCCTTGTGTGAGTTCCCTGGAGCAGTCAGAGTCATAGAGACAGGAAGTAGCATGGTGGGTGCCAGGGATGGGGGAAGGGGAGGCGGACTCGTTTAATGGGGAGGGAGTTTCAGTTTGGGAAGATGAAGACGTCCTGGAGACAGAGGGAGGAGAGGGCTGCAAGACAGTGTGACTGTGCTGATGCCACTCAAGGGGACGCCCGAAAACAGTGAAGATGTCACAGTGCATGCTGCGTACTGGGTCATGATTTTGAACATCTGAGCTAGGCACTCCCGTGCGGGGTAGAGAAAGTCACACGATTGCCGTGATGACCGCTGAGGAGTGGCTCAGTGTGCTGGGACCTGAGCAACTCTCACGAATTCCCCACAGGGCCCTGAGAGCACGCGTTCCTCCGGTGCCCGTTTCACAGATGCCTTCTCTGCCCAGCTGTGTCCCCAGAGGTGGGCTTCCACAGAGCGCATCCCCAGCTCCCCTGTGCTTTGGGCTGAATTCTCACGGCCAACAGGAGGCACCGCAGGAGGCTGGAAGAACTGAGAAGAAAGAAGCTGGGGTATTTATGCCCACCGCTCCCTTCCCGCTGGCCTGCAGCATGGTGGAAGCTGTGCTCCCCTGCCTGAGCACACGGCGCTGTCCGAAGCCCTCTCTTGGAGCTTCAGTGCTCACAGGATTCCCTCACCCCCCCACACACATACATATGCCCCTGCTCCCCCTTCCTGCTGAGGCCAACTAGGAAACTCACTGTGCCTCAGTTTCTCCCAGACCCCTGCAGCCCACCTCTCTGCCCACAAGCACAGGACACATTCCCCACATTCCAGAGACTCCTGGTCCCGCCCGGGCACTGCCATGGAAGTGGGGCGTCACAGAGTGCTCAGGACACAGAAAGTAGGCAGCAATGCAAGAGGTGGTGTTCCAAGACGAACAGGCCTCACCTCGGCGGCAGCCACAAAGATGAACTGGCCACGCCAATGAGCCAGACACACAGAACCAAGCCGGCAGGTTGAATGGCAAGTCAGGCACACGCGCGCAGGCGGAGGCTAAGAGAATAATCCAGGGGTCAAGTCAGCCAACACGTCTGCCCGTCAGCAGTGGCAGACTGACAGTCACAGGCCCCCGCCCACGAGTGACTTCTTCCTTCTCTCCCTCCCCTCAGCTGCTGACACCTACTGAGCACCCACCCGTGCTGGGCCCTGTGCCAGGGGTCAGAAATAGGCCAGTGAACAGACCAGCGGGGCTTGGTGGAGCCCTGTCCCTCTCCCCAGGCTCAGCATATCCAGCCTCCCCTTCCTAGGCACCAGTCCAGCCCTGCCCACCAGCAAAAGCCCTTCCAGGGTGGGTACTGTCAGCCTTCAGAAACGAGAAGGTTGGCACTTTCCACCTTAATAGGCCGCGGGGATGAGTCCCTGCTGGTCAGGGGAGATGACAAGTCCAAATAAAGCTCGTGGAGTGCTGCGGGGTGTGGGCGCAGCCTACAGAGTCTCCCGCTGCCTCCGCGTGTGACTGTTATAAAGAGAAACCTCAGTAAGCAGCTTGGGCGTCAGAGCTGTGAAGGGACGCGGCAGAGCCACCGAGTCAAAAAGGAATGAGGCTTGAGACGAGCAGCTGTGCCCACTCGCGCCATCGGAACTCCGAGCCCAGAAGGACTAAGAAACAGCCACTGAGTCACAGCTGTGATGACGGAACACCGCCCCACATCAGGCTGCGACGTCTGCAAGCACTTTCCCAACAGCCGTTGCATTTCTGCCTCCCACAGTCCTCCAGGGCAGGCACTATTCTTATCCTGGGTTCACAGGCGAGGACACGGAGCTGGCGGCAAGTCCCCCAGACTGCCCAGGCTCAGGAGAGGGGCTGGTGCTGAGCCTCGGGTTCCTGAAGAACAAGACACATGGTGCCCAAGTCCCTGGCTCTGTGCTGGGCACCCAGCAGGCACTCACCAGCAGCGGCTCCCTCCCTTTCCTGCTCTTGGGAAGTCTCTCAACTCCACCCAACTCACCTGTTCTTTGCGGAAAACACTGTCCTTCTCTTACCTGCTGCTGCCCCCGGGGGAAGCAGCCCCACACGCATTTCCCACTCTGTCCTGAACGGGAAGGCCGCAGCAGTAAGCTACCACGTTACCGACCTCAAAATCAGACCCTCTGAAACACTAGGGACCATTCTATGAAACAAGTTCACCTCTAGCTGAGATACAGCAGACTAGGTCAGTCGCTCAGCACAGAACCACCAGACTGGACTGTCAGTCCCCCCATGTCACGTCCATACCAGGAAACACAGTTGCATGCTGAAACATATCTGTTAATTGTATGCGAGATGCTTACAGGTCACCTCATCCCTCCTCCCTCCTCCGTCCCTCGCTCCATTCCTACCTCCACCCGCCCAC
>NW_007251346.1:74704-80238 GCF_000164805.1 Carlito syrichta | reverse complement strand
CACCCAACCACCCACCCCTCCCTCCACCCACCCATCCATCCTTCCACTCACCCAGATCTCCCTCCCTCCGCCCACTCAGCAAACCATGATTCAGGACTCTCTGTGAGCTGGTCCTGTTCTAAGGCAATAGGGACACAGCAGCAAACAGGGCAGAAAATAATCCCTACCCATGTGGAGCAGATGAGCAGAGGGAAGAGAAGGATGACGGACCATTGCCCCAAAAACAAGCCAACGTCAGGGAGTGATCAGGGAAAACAAAAGGTGATCTGACCGGGTGGAGGACTGTACACAGCAGGTCTGAATTCTCTGTCTCAGAAGATGAGGACACTGACACAGCCACACTCCATCCACTCCCCCTCCCCCGCTTGCTGACTTTTGCAGGCTGCCTTATCATTTCTACATCATCTGGGTTTGAAAACACCCACTCTGTTCCAACTGGACTTCCCATTGGTTCCACATTTAAATGGATTAAATTCTCAGCCACAGCCCTTGCTGGCATCTCCCCCTTTCCTGGATTCTTCATTTTGATTCGTCTGCAAATCAAACACATTTCAACTTCAGGCAGACTTTTCAAGCAGGGACCATGGACACCATTTGTCCGTCTCTGAGACCCACTGGCCAAGGCCCGTGGCATGTATGCACGATCCACATCAAGGCTGTGTGTGTCACTCTCAGGCAACACTGCACCTGGACACGTCTCCGTCCTTCTCCAGCACTGAACGGGCAGAGGCAAGGCCAGCCTGGCTGGTCTGCCCTTGGAGGTGGCGTGCTCTCATGCCCAGGTGCCCGAAGACTCCTCCTTTTGCCTTGACTCAGCTATGACTTGGCATTGAGGACCTGGTCCAACGTTTCCAGGATGCAGGGGGTTCGTTCGGCCTGCTGACTCTGTTCTGTCTCCATCTCCTCCTTGGTTCTCCATGACACACCTGCCATTCGACGGTCGGCCTCTCAGCCAGGAGTGCATGCTGCATACTGGCTGGTCCCTCTCGTTGCTTTCACCACCACCCCTCTCAGCTGCATGCACCGTGGCTAATTCTTTTCTTCCTGACTTTTTTCCCATTTCAGCAATATACATCTCATTCCTTTCTGTTCTCATTTATTTATTAACTCCTTCGAAATACTGCTTTGATCCTCAATTTTTACCTTAGGTCTTCAATCTTCCTTTTCATCTCATCCTGATTTTGTTTAAGCTTCTCATTTTGAGCTCTTCAACAGGAGTTCTTATTAGGTTGCTTTATAGCATAAAACAATTATAAGACAATTTCATTACATTTCTGAGAGTCTTTTTCACAGTAGGAATCTTTCTTTTCTAACATCGTATTATTAAAAATTCCAAAGAAAGAAACTAAAAAATAGCTTAAGTTGAACCATATCACATTGCCAATATGCAACAATTTTTCAACCTATAAAAACGGCAATTTAGGGCCATTGCCTTGCTAGACTCTGCTGTGGCCATGTGCTATTAGAGCTATGGCTGTCGCCATGCTTCCTGGCTTCGGCCTCCTCCCCCACCTTGGGGAGGTGAATCTTCTCTATCCCTTCTCTTTCTCTCTCTAGTTTACTCTTATTTATTTATTTATTTATTTTTTGAGTTGGAGTCTCACTCTGTCGCCCAGACTGGAGTGCAGTGGCTGCTCCCAGTCACTGCAGCCTCGACCTGCTGGGCTCCGGCGATCCTCCCACCTCAGCCTTCCGAGTAGCTGAAACTACAGGTGTGCGCTACCATGCACGGTAATTTTTTGATTTATCGTAGAGATGAGGTCTCGCCAAGTTGCCCAGGCGGGTCTCGAACCTGCAGACTCAGGCAATCCACTCACCCCAGCCCCCCAAAGCTCAGGATTACTGGCTGAGCCACCGAGTCGGGCTTAGTTTACTTTTAAATAAACTTTTTTCTCTGCCAAAAAAACCAAAAACAAACAAACCAAAAAAACAGCAATTTAATGTCTCGCTCTACTACCATGAACATTCAGTTAAGTACTTATTTACATACTTTTTGCTAAAAAAAATGAGTAAATAAGTAATCAGAATCCCGATACTTCACCCCTAAAGACTTCAGCGTGTATGTCCTAGGAAGAGTGCCAACCCACCTGGGTACGAGTCTCTGTGGGGTTCTCTACTTGTTCTTCCGCCCCTGTCCTGCGCCTGCTCGCTTTCTGTCTTTTTTGCTTTATTTTCTCCTTGAATGTGTTCGCACAGCCTATTTCATCCCACACATCTGGGCTGCTCTGAGCAGAAGCTCCATTGTGCCCGGATGAGCATGTACGGACCTTGGCTCTCCCTCCACTGTGTCTGGGACTGGGAACAGCATAAGGGCAGAGGGCGCTAGGCCCTGTTCTTGAGCCTGAAAAACACAGAGTTCCGGGGGACCACAGGCCGCTCTTGTCAGGCCAGCCGCGCGTGGCCCTGTGTGCAAGAGGAGGAGGAATCACATTCCCAAGTCACACTTGGGCCCAGTGCAGCAACCCTGAGTCACCCCGGGGCTGTCTGCCGAGGGAGGGGCTGGGGAGGGGGATGAGCAATGCCACTCCAGACCTTTCTGTGCTTAACATGAGGATTCGTTCTGCCTGGATCCTTCTCCTCTTTCCCTCCCTGCCTGCCTGCACTTTTCCTATCCCTTAGGGCTCAGTTGAGATATCGCCTCCTGGAAGCCATCCAAATTTCCCCCAGACTGGGTCAGAGGACCCTCCTCCACACACCCACAACCCTAAGAGTTTTCTCCATCAACACCCTACTGCCGGGAGATGTCATTGTTGCACTATCCCTCCCTGTTTTTCCAGGCGTCTTGATGGAACTGGGTCTCGTTCACCACATACCTCCTGTGCCCAGCACAGTGCCTGGTGCATGCTTCAAAATCTGTCCCGAAGCACATGCAAAAAGCAAATGGTGCCAAAAGAAACCGTAGAGACAGTGAAAACACACATGACACACAGGGAGTAGATATCTGCCTAACGTGTCACCAACAAAGACCACGTAAGACCACGTAAGACCACGTACCAACATGACATAAAGACAAACATAAGATTACAGTCAAATTAAAAAGTGCTCTTCCCCAAAACACTATTAACAGAGTGAAAAGACAAACCAGAGTGGGAGGAGAGAGTCATGTTATACAAATCTCACAAAAGACTCGCATCTATCGTACATCTGTGGACAAACCTGACTCCAAAACAAAAAAGATGGGCAGCCCAACTGAAACACAACAAAAGATGTGCACAGGTGTCTCCTTTCGCCACAGTTCTGCTTACTTACCACAGCTTCAGTTACTCATGGTCAACCTGGGTCCAAAAACATTAACTGGAAAATTCCAAAAGTAAACAATTCCTAAGGTTTAACTTGGCGCCGTTCTAAGTAGTGCGACGAAATCTCGTGACATCATGCAGGACTGGGATCATCCTTCCATTTCCGAACCGACACCTCCCGTCAGCCTCCATCCATTATTAGATGCTGCGTGGGATCGCAGTGTTTGCGTTCTAGGAGCCCTACTTTACTTGGCAATGGCCCCAAGATGCAAGAGTAGTGATGTGGCATATTGCTATAGTTGTTCTACTTTGTTGGCTATTGCTGTTCATCTCTTGCTGTGCTTAACTCATAAATTACACCTTTTCCTAGGCATGCATGTATAAAAAAATCTTCATGTATACAAGGTTCGCTACTAGCTGAGGTTTCAGGTGTCCACGGGGGTACTGGGATGCATCCCCCTTGGGTAAAGGAGGCACTGTACAAGCATTCACAAGGAGGAAGGTCTAATGGCTTTGACCTATGACAAGACACTCCCCATCCTCAGTCCTGGGAAAATGCAAATGAGAGCCAGGGAAGCACCAGGACACACCCATGAGAGTAGCCATGAACCAAAGGAACAGCCTTCTCCTTGGTGGAAAGGAGAAAGCTATTGGGAATGCTGTTTCTATGAAAGCTGAACATCTGTATCCCCCTGATCACTCCGCTCCTAGGTTCAGACCCATATGGGCCATGTGCACGAGAAGACAAGGAATGCTAGGTGGCAGTGAATAGACCAATTACGATTGCACATAGGCTAGCCGGGCTCGGTGGCTCAGCCTGTAATCCCACGCCTTGGTAGGCTGAGGTGAGTGGATTGCCTGAGCCCATGGGTTCGAGACCTGCTTGGGCAACCTGGCAAGACCTCATCTCTACAATAAATCAAAAACTAGCCGGGCGTGATAGCGCGTGCCTGTAGTTCCAGCTACTCAGAAGGCTGAGGCGGAAGGATCGCCGGAGCCCAGCAGGTCGAGGCTGCGGTGGCCAGGAGCAGCCACTGCTCTCCAGTCTGGGCGACGGAGTGAGCCTCCAGCTCAAAAAAAACAACAAAAAAACAATTACACATAGGCACATGTGCATCCTGCAGGAGGCTGAGTGGACAAAGCCAGACACAGAGGACAGGGGCCACCTGTATGCAGATGCGGGACAACGCAAAGTCAAGTCCCTGGCTGTGGGGCAGTGGTGCCAGTGATGGGATGGTGGCGCACAGGGGAGCATTCCAGGGCTTTAAGTCTTCACCTCAGTGGTCGATGTGGAGACAGACTCACACACACGGGTACATATCATCATAAAAACTCAACAGGTGTGCAACCCAGATGTGCAACTTTTATTCTGTGCAAGCTATACCTTAATTAAAAGTTTGAAAATTGGCCAGGTGCAGTGGCTCATGTCTGTACTCCCAGCAATCTGGGAGGCCGAGGCAAGTGGTTTGCTTGAGCCCACGAGTTTGAGACCATCCTGGGCAACAAAGAGAAACCTCGTCTCTACAAAAAATTAAAATGAAAAAAAACTTAGCCAGGCATAGTGGTGTGTACCTATAGTCCAAGCTACTCAGCAGGCTGAGACCGGAGGATAACTGAGTCCAGGAATTTGAGGCTGCAGTGAGCCAAGATGGTGCCACTGTACTCCAGCCTGGGTGACAGAGTAAGACCTCTACTCAAAACAAGACAAAACAAAAAAGTTTGAGTCATAGGCAAAACTACAAAAAGAAAGAACCTTCTGTATGCATCAAGTAATAAAGCAAACAAAAACAGTGAGGTGCAGGTGGCACACAAGATCTGGACAGCCGTCACGTGTGGGTAAGAAGACAGTGGAGGGGCTGGAAGCCGAAGCATGCGGGTACTATCCTAGTTCTTGGGATGGGTGCTGAGTGCACACTTGGTGTTTATTTGCATACTATTACAATGAATGAATAAATAAATAAAGAGGGCCAGACATGGACCAGCGACGAGAGTAAGTCATGAACCAAGAATTACGATGACTCCATTCCATTCCATTCCTTGGGGTCCTGGGTGGGAGTGTTGGGGGAACACAGGCCATAGAAGCAGCCTCAGAGGAGGGCCAGCCACAGTCTACTCCCAGCTCCCAGTTCCCTCTGCCTCCCGGTTAACCACAGCTGGATCGGCCCATTCTCACCTCTGGCCTATCAGCTGAGGCCCCATCAACACTCACTAGAGGCAGTCAGGGCTGGTGGGAGCGGCAGCCACAACTTCTCCGACCGCCCAGTCAGGAGCGCCCAGCTCACATCCCCACTGCCC
>NW_007251346.1:55648-74572 GCF_000164805.1 Carlito syrichta | reverse complement strand
CCCCCCCCCCACACCCACCACCCTGGCCCAAGCCGCATCCTCTCTGCCAAGTTTCCGGGATAGCCTCTCCCAATCCCCCGTCACCCGCCCCTGGCTGCCATCTAACTGTGCACCATGGTCCATCCGCCACTGGGATAATGTCACCACCTACTGCCCAACCGCCAGCGGGTTCCCTTCACAATCCCCATCAGCCCCAAATTCACAGCCCAGCCAAGAGGACGCAACATAATCTGGTCTGTCTCTGCCACAGGCTCTACCCTGGGCTCCCTCACGTCCCAAGTCTTTGCACTACTGGTTCCTTCTGCCTGACTCTCCTCCCTCAGATTTCTGCCAGGGCTTATTCCTGCCTTATTGGCCATGCCAATGTCAGCCCTCCCAGGAGGACCACTCTGTGCACAGCATCCAAGCCCACCGCCCCAGCCACCTGGCCTTGTAGTCCAGTCACCCCCATGCGGTCTTCATGCACCAGCCAGGTTCCCCTCCTGCCTTTTTACTGACTCATTTGCTTCACGTACCTCCCCCCACCACAACAGACGCTCCACGAGACAGCAGCTCTTTCTCACCATCATAGTCCCAGCATGACACATAGCAGTTGCTCAATAAATGCATCCTGAGTAAATGAGCAACTCGCTGAATGTTTATATTACAGACATCTTTCCATGACTCACTGAACAATTAGCGTCCCAAATAATTCGGCTTTAAGATCCAGGTTTTACATGTATTATAGTTAGTTCAGAACACGGTAAGGACGAGGGGTGGCCAGACATATGTCAGCAGACCAGCAAGGGACAAAACACAGCACAGTAACTAGGTCGGAACAGCCACTCGAGGCATAATGGAACAGAGCAGGCTGGAGGACACGTAGGAAACACATCCTCCCCAAATGACTTCCCTGGAAGACACCCTTCAATGCCTTCCCCTCTGCAGGGAAAAGCGGCAACTCCAAAGGGCTTGCAGGGTCCTCGGGGATCTGGCCTCCAGCAACTTCTCAAACCAGACCTCCAAACTCCTCTCCAACCCCAACCTCCCTGGGCACAGCTCCACAGCCCCTGCACACACTGCTGCCCGCACCCACCCTGTCCACTTGGCGGACTTCTGTTCCCCCGCAGCAATACAGGCTCAGGAACCCACCCAGGGATGCCTCCTTTCATCTTCCTGGAGCCCAAGTCCCTCGCACACACGTCTGCCTCAGTCCCCACCCCAGGCTTTCTTGCGTAGACTCAGTTCCCAGATCGGCTCACGCCTGAGTGCAGCCAGGGCTGGCTCAATCGTTTTGAGAGCAGGAACAAAGGAACAGTTTCGAAACAGAAGCTGGTGGCGAAGCTCTCTCCACAGTCCCCCAGTCTGCGGGTCCCGAGGAGCTCCTACCCGCTCCGTGCCTTCTCGGGCTCCTCCTGTGCCTCCTCCCCAGGCTGCCCACACAAGCTCCATCAGGGAAGGCGAGCCCACAGTACCGGCCCTCTGAGCCCCCACTGCCCTGTGCACAGAGCGCCCCACGGCCACCCCCAGCCGGGCGCCCTCCGGGGTGGCTAGATCAGGCTCCCAGTGGGGTCAGATCTGACCAGAGACTGTTCAAAGTCAGTGCGGTGGGCAAAGATCATGCCCAGACCAGAGCTCTGAGGCAGTGGCCTGAGCGAGCCACCCAGCGGTAGCAGCTTCCGAGGCTGAGTGAGCACACAGAGCACTCGCTGCTCTCTGGAGAGGGACAGCTGTCGTCTCCTGAGCCCAGGCGAGGCAGCCACCTTATATTCGGGGCAGAGCACATGTCACCAGCCTCTGGACTCACCAGCCGGGGGGGTGGGGCACCTGGAACTCGAAATGCCCATGCCTGATTCTCCTGCGCTCCGGGCCAGACACACCGGGAGAAACAGAGGGCTACAGAGCCCGCCCTGCCAGTGGTGCTCCCTCTCTCATTCTTCTTCCCTTCCTCCCTTCCTCCCCTTTCTCCACCATGGTTAAATTAGCATAGATTAAATGTGCCTGTACTGCAGTTCCCTGTAATGTATTCCTTTCCCTGGGCCCATTAAATGGACAGCCAATATTTGCTGAACAGCTGCAGAGCACTCCCCAAGGCCCCTGTGCCTGTGCCAGCTTCCCGTGCTGCCACGCTCAGGCTTCTTCCGGACCCATGCTGCCTGGGCGCTTCCAGGGAGGCTTCGGCTCCCACAGCCCGGCTCCACCCCAGCCCTGCCCGCCTCCCAAGAGCATGAGGCTGAGCTCAGCCAGCAGCACCCTCCTGCCTCTGGGCCCTCGCAGGGGACCACATGGAAGCGTCTCCGCTGGCCAGGGCTCTGTATTTCTAACACCAGCTGTCTGGTGGCCAGGGGCTGTGCCAGTCGGTCCCCTCCTCCTGCCTCCCACGAGACCAGGATGAATAATCCATCAGCACCCCAGGGAGGACGGGCCAGTTCTCGACAGGGCTGCGCCTGCTCCCTCAGGAAGCCCATCCCAGGGGCTCTGTCCCACCCTCCTCCCCGCTCCCCCAAGGAATGGAGTGGATATCACCCACACCTCACTTGGTGTCCCGCACGGAAAGCTCAGGAGTTGCAGCCAGGCACATCACAGGCTCTGGTGACCTTGAGCAGGCCACCGTCGCTCCTGTGAGCCTGCCCACAGCCAGTCCTCAGCCGGGGGAGCAGGAAGGCGGCACGGTCTGGGGAGTGAGCGTCAACCCTGGAAACCCATGCAGTTTCGAATCCCCGCTCCATCATAGGCCGCTATGTAGCTTGGACTGGATGGCTTTACCTCCCAACCCTCGGTTTCCCCAGGAGCACGAGGGGGTTGCAAGAACACTCCCAGGCTGGGGGCATCCAGTGAGCTAGTCCGAATGTCAACTGCACCGTACAAGGCAGGTCCTTATCCTCAGATGCCCTCCGACGACTCCAGTTCTGCCTCAGATCTAAGCACGCTCGTGGCAGGGGGATGCTTCATGGAGCTGGCAGGGCCCGTAGCTCCTTGGGTTGCCCAGGGAAGGGAACCCCAGTCTCCAAGGCCCCATAAGCACCCTGCCACTGAGGGGCCAGCAACCAGGCCACCCACTCCTGCCCTGGAACCACCGTGTCTGAACTCAGGAGGAGCCTATGAGTGTCCGGTGGCTAAAGCCAGGAGCCCTGGCAACTACTCTAGATGACTCCAGCTGACACAGATACAGAGAGCCAGGCCCCTGGAAACTGTGCGCAGACATACACCGCCACCTCCAGAGACCATGAACAGCCTAGTACCTTGGCCCTGATTTTCCTAGCGGGGGGAGTCTTGCAGCAGGTCTCCTAGGAGCTGAGGGGGCATCCAGCACCCCCGGGAGTCGTGCTGGGTGTTCTCCCTGATGCCACCCCAATGGGCACATCCCTCGGCCAGAAGAGCACAGAGGTAGGCTGAGGCCCTGTAAACAAATGCTGCCCATGTGCAGGGCATGGCCTGCTGTGGATGCAAAGAGGTCTGACGGGAGGGAAAGGGGCCATGAACCTATGCCACAGCGGAAGTGACACCCGATATATTCCTCTGGTGAGAGTCACCCCAGCAAACATTATCACTCTGTCCCCAGGGCCCGTGGAGAACAGAGAGACAACGAGAGTCCACAGAATGCAGGGACTTTGTATGCCCTGTTCCCTGGCATATCCTCAGTGTCTAGCACAGTGCCTGGCACACGTAGGTATACAGCAGAGGTCTGCTGAATGACTGAGTAACCTCCACTCTCATGGAGCTCACAGTCTGCAGACAAGACAGAAATGCAGGAGAACAGTGTGCCTCCGCTGGTGGCTGCAAGCCAGGAAAAGCACAACCTGGAGAAAGGAGGATCCAGCCTCTGCTTTCATGCTTGTGCTGATGAGGACCTCACCACCTCCTCAGCAGCACTGACCTTGGAAGGCCTTCTCGGTGGGAGCTCTTTATCCTGCTGGTCCTGAACCCAGAACTTCTAATAAGCCCCCACAAAACTTACTGAATGAGGAAGAGGGGGAAGAAGCGTCCCTGCCAGGGGTCTCTACTCTCTGAGCCCCTACAGACTCCCTCTGTTCCTGTCCTAAGTCAGCCCTACAGAGACCCCGACTCAGGGTCAAGGGCCCGCAGACCTCCATCCCTCGTTCCCTTGTGGGAGCTGGGTCTTCGGCCCTTGTCCCAGATGTACCCTTTTCCTGGAAGGAGCCC
Source organism: Carlito syrichta (assembly GCF_000164805.1). Taxonomy (NCBI): domain Eukaryota; kingdom Metazoa; phylum Chordata; class Mammalia; order Primates; family Tarsiidae; genus Carlito; species Carlito syrichta. Next base: position 70,429 of record NW_007251346.1, on the reverse strand, counting down.
ACCACGATCCCCAACTGCCCGTGACCCCAAGACAAGGTCTCACCCCTGAGTCCATCCTCAAAGGCCAGGAGGGTCCCAGCAACTGGCCCCACCCCAGCACTGCTCAGCAGCCACGTGCAACTCAAAGCTGGGGGCCCGGGCTCGAGACCTTTGCCCTCGAACTCCCTCTCCTCTCTCCCAGCCTCCGCCTCCAGCCCAGCCGACAGCATCCTCCAAAGCCCATCACCAAAGCACACAGCCAAGAGGCCCTCGCCCACCCTGCAGACACTGCCCTTCCACACGCATCCTGTCCCCAGCACCCTTTGTTCTGAGGCCAAAGGACCCAACGCCCCACACGATCCTGCTTTTCTGAGGGCCTGTGTCCACCTGGCCCCCGTGAAAGCCTCGAGGCAGCTACGCAGGGCTCGAGCCGGGGGGCCCAGGGTCTGAATGCTGCGTTGCCCTGGCTGTGCAACCACAGAGGCAGCTTTCTCTACCATCCCAGACCTTGCCTGTCACGGCTACAAAGCAGAGCTGACCACACCTCCTCACCAAGTTTGCTGTGAAGATTAAACAAGCTGGTAGATGTCGCATTCCTGGAAAAGAGCCCTGGACCAAGGAGGTTCTGACGAACTGCAACGCTGAACGAGAATTGCAGTGAGGCTAATATTATTCCACACGCGTCTAGGGAGTTTTAATGAGTACAAGTGAATCGTGCAGCGCAGGAGATACCTGGGGCAGCGGCTCGGGCAAGCCCATTTCCAAGGGGAAAAGTCCAGTCAGCCAGAGAAGATGAGCTGGTGATGGAGTGTTCTCGATGCGTCCTGGCAGCGGGCCAGCACACGTGGGGAACAGAGTCCAAGGGGAACCCTGTCTCTCAATCAGACCAAGCAAGAATCAGGATGCAGGAATTACTTCAACACCCCATCTCGGGGGGTGGGGGTCAGCTGCAGCCATGGAACCTGGCCACGGACTCCAAGACGGGCTGGCTCCCAGATGGCTCTCATCTCCAGGGCCCTCGGCCTCCAACGGAGCCTACGCCAAGTGGCCCCACAGCCCTGGCCTGGCCAGCCCCCTGGGGGCCGAGGCCCACTCGTGTAGGCGGTGCTGGTGAGAGGAGGGAGCTCAGGGAAGACAATCGGCCCAACGTCTGACGGCTTCCCGACACCAGGCCCCCCAGTGTGGCCGCGTCCCCAACCCACAGGAAGCCCGTCATTCTCAAGTCGCAAAGCGTCCAGAGGCTGAAACCTGCAGTCACCCCGCATCCCGTCACCCAGATCTCATGGGGCTACTGGGTGCCCACCCACCACCAAGGCTCTCGGGATGCCTTCAGACGGTGCACACATAGACAGACGTCTTGTATGTTTCTGCGGTTTCACCTGCTTTAGGATAACACACAGCATGCATGCAATAGCCGTGAACGCAGAGTAATGCTTAGGATGATGCCCAGAACAGCCAATGTCAAGAAGACTAAACAAAACATAGTGGGCAGTGACCCTGTCAACAGGCTGCCCTACTCCCTGCCTCCCATAGTCCCCCAAGTCCCCATCCCACCATGCCCACCCACCCCAAGCCTCGTCCCCCATCCCCAAACACCCACCCTGACCTCACCCCACTCTGGGTTCAGGCCTCTGCTTTCCCGCTACCCGAGGGGCCCTGTGTCTCTACGACTTTCCAAGGCCAGCTCCCGAGAGTCACCTCGCCGCGAGGCAGTCACCCTGTAGGCAAGGTCCCCACCCCTGGCCTCTGTCCTCAGCCTCCTTCCACTGGGACAGGTGGCAAAACCCCAGCTCGATGCTGGGCCGCCTTTAGGGGCCGGCCGGGGCCCATTCACACCTGAGGCTTCTGCACAGGACGGGTGTGGACTCAGGAAATGTGTGCAGCTGGTAGGCAGGCGGGAAGGAGGGACCCTCACCACCCCCAAGACAGACACACCACAAAAGAAGACTAAAGCTGAAGGAGTCGGTTCACAGTCCCCAGTCCTAACTCAAAATCAAAGGAGGAAGTTCTCTGCCAGACCTCCCCACGTGCACAGCACACATGTATATACACACACGTATACACACACGCTGACACGCCACCGCAGGACTAGGCTATGATTCCAGGGCCTTCCCTTATGAGTAGCAGGGGAGATTCACAGTGGACAGGCTCCCTTCACAGGCACAGGGTGCCCTGTGGGTCACCACGCCCACCCACTGTGCGTGTCCCCACCTGTCCACCCCCTGCAGTGTGGGTGGATGTGTGTTCCCCAAGACAGTCCTGTATACCACGAGTGGCGTTCCCAGGCCTCTCTGCCCGCCACAGGGAGGATCCCTCACAGGTCCACACAGGGCTCACCTCTGGGCCCCACCTGCCGTGTGGGGCCAAGGCCAGGGAAGGCACAGCCACCTCCGGGGCAGCCGTCCACAGGAACGAGCCCACAGGAGCCAGTACAGCAGAACGCAGCAAGCCCCAAACGTACCACCAATCCCGCCGGTCAGTGAGTAGATCAACCCGTCCAGGGGCTCAAGGTCACAACAACCCTCCTATTTGCTCCACCCACTGGCCGCCTCCACCACTCATGGAATAGAAGGGTTTTCAAGAAAACTTCAAGTTCCACCTGGCTGCAAAGGACGGAAAAGTTGGACCTCAACAAAGCTGTTTTTAAAGGGCCATCCATTCCTCTCCCGAGGTCAGGAATCTCCTCCACACAGCCCTGAGGGGTTTCTGGAATACCTCTGGGAATGAGGTGCTCACCTCGTCCTTTTTTAAAAACAGTTTTGTTGAGGTATAGTTCACATACCAGACAATCCATTCACCTAGGGAAATGTCCAAGTCGACGGCATTTAGTTTATTTACAGACTTATGCAACCATCATCATGGTCAATTTTAGAACGTTTTCCTCACTAAAAAGAAGCCATGTACCTTTCGGCCCTCTAACCCCTTCCCACCACCCTGGTCCAGTCCATGGCAACCACTAATCTCCTTTTCCGCTAAGGTTTGTCCTTTCTGGACATTTCATAGAAGTGAAATAGCACACTACATGGATTTTGTGAATGGCTGCGATCATGTAGCATGTTTGTAGGGTTCATCCATGGGACTTATTCTTTCCGTGGCTGAATAACATTCCATTGCACGGACAGACCACAGTTTATTTATTCACTCATCAATTGATGAGCATTTTTCTGTTTGTTCAGCTTTTTGGTTTTTATGAATACTTATGAGTAATGCTGTGATGAATGTTCACATTCAAGTCTCCGTGTATACACATGTCCTCACTTCTCTTGAGTGCAGACTAGGAACAGGCTTGCTGGGTCCTGTGGGAACTAACTCTATGTCTAACTGCTTGAAGAACTGCCAGACTGTTTTCCAGAGAAGGCACTGCTTTGCATTCCCAGCAGCAGTGTGTGAGGGCTCTGATTTTGCTCCACCCTTACCAACACTTGCTACTGTCTGGCTCTTGGATCGGAACCGGACTAGTAAGTGTGAAGAGGGATCTCGCTGTGGCATCTATCTGCATTTCCTCGATGAGCATGAGCCAGCGTCTTATCACGTGCTTATCGGCCGCTGGCATTTCTTATTTGCAGAAAAGTCTATTCAAGTCCTTTTTAAATTGGGTTATTTGTTTTGTTTCTGCTTTGGCCCTTTTTTAGCTGGGTCATCTTTTTATTATCAAGTTGTCAGAGTTCTTTATACATTCCAGATACAATCCCCTTAACAAAGATATAATTGGCAAATATTTTCCTCCTTGGCACAGGTTGCCTTTTCACTTTCTTGATAGTATTCTTTGAAGCACACACGTTTGTAGCCTTCATGGCGTCTACTTGATCTATCTTTTTCTTTGGCTGTTCATGTTTTCTTTTGGTGTCATATGTAAGAACCTTTGCCAAATCCAAGGCTGTGAAGATCTGCTCCTGTTTTCTCATAAGCGTTTCATCATGTGTACCTCTTACCTGTACAGTGAGCATCTTGAGTTAATTTTTTGTTCCTGGTTTCAAGTAAGAATCCACATTCGTTCTTTTGCACATGGACAGGCAACTGCCCCAGCACCATCTGTTGAATCGCTGAATGGTCTTGGCACCCTGTGGAAGGCAGTTGACCCTAGATGATGCATGGGTTTATTTCCGGATTCTCCGTTCTATCCCATTGATCCACGTGGCCTTCCTTGTGCTAGCACCGCAGAGTCTCGATGACTGTTTTTTGCAGAAACTCTGGACACCGGGAAGAGTGAGGTTTCCTCCTCCTCCTTCCTTCTCAGGATGCTGTTAGCTGTCCTAGGTTCCTTGAGAGCTCACACAGACTGGGGAATCCTTATGACCCTCATTCTTGGATTTTTATCCAGAATGACACTGTAGACACTGCGTCCTCCACTCTGAGCCAAGTCTCAGTCATGAAAGAGCATATTAAACCTGATCGAATCCATTCAACCAGCACATTGAGTAGAGAAGCGCTTGCTATGCCAGAACCTGCCCTGTGTGATGGGTCCCCAGCATGGAGCTGGGAGCGTGACGGGAGAGATGCCGTAAGTGGCTGGAGGGAAGGTCACTGAGTGCCTGGGCCATCTCAGGAACGGCCCTCACCTGCCCCCACCAAAACCAGGGACCAGGGCCCGGCCTGGGCTCAGACCCCCAGCCAACCCCACCAAGCCCATGGATCCCACCTCCTAGAAATCTCTCTAGCCCTGGCTCAGACTCCATCCGCTTCCCTGGGCCCCTTCTTGGCATCTCCCGGCCCCCTGCTCCTTCACCCAACAGACCTCTCTCGCAACGCCCAGTGTCTCCCAAGCTCTGTCCACACTGCCACGGCCCCTCCTGGCCCTTGCTAGGCTGGCCCCTCTGCTCCAATGTCCTTCTCCCCCTGTCCACAACAATCCCAAATTCCTGATCTAACAAACCCCCTTCTCATCCTTCCAGTCTCTCTGCAGGGCTTTGAGGAGGCCTGTGAGAACCCCACCCCACCCTGGTCCCAGGGGAGACTGTCCCTGCTACTCGCTGTGCCCGCTGAGTCACTGACATCAGCCTCCCTCAGAGGACCGAACATGTGTCCGCTGTCCCACTGCCCATGACACTTGTGGAGCAGCTGCTCGGGGCCAGTCCACACCTGCATCCCCATAGACCAGCCCAGGAGGGCACCCAGTAGGACGGCAGCGAGTTTGAGCTGTGACTCTGGCCACGACACCCTCCTCTTGAGTCTGGGAAGGACTCTCCCAACGAGCCCTCCCTTCTCTGAGGAACCCACGAGGAACGCCCCCTCCCGGCCTCCAGGGCGCAGAGGGGGCAGCACAGGGCCTCTCGCTGCCAGGCGGACATGCTCCCGCAGGCTGCCTCGGAGGCCCGAGTGGTGAAGGAGCAATGCCTGTGGGAATCCACCTTGGCTGGCGCAGCAGGGACGGCAGCATCCAAGGCCACATGCTACCGAGCTGGTGCCCATGAGCACACCGCCTCCAGGAACAGAGCTGAGTCTGGAGCCCTGCTGGGTGCAGAGCTGGGTGCCACTGCTGACTCTGCAGCTGGTCCTCTGGACCTGCCAGATGGTATGTACACCTGACATCCTGAACCACTTCTATTTCTGCTGAAACCAGCCAGAGTGGATTCCGTCATTGGCAGCTGAGTGCCTGGACTGCCACAGGGCTCCACCAGAAACTGGTAGAAGGAATGGGTGAGTAGATGACCTCATACTGCACTGGGCTTGGGCTACACAGGCCCTAGGACATGTTGCAGAATTAGTGAGCGCCTACTGAACGCAGCTGCTGATGCTGGGTATGATTCGCAATGGCTCTGAGAGGCGGACACAGGAGGTGGGGACGCAGCTCCGCGTGGGCCATCTGGCAAGGGACCAGAAGGTGACTCTTCACTTGGCCATCACCTCCCCTCAGATGGCAGGGCAGTAGGCGCGGCCTTCATTACTGGGAGACAGTACTAAGAAAAGGCTCCCACAACACACAGGGCAAGAATGTGGAGAAAGCTAACCCCACCCTCTGGGGACTGAGAGACCCCAAGATAGGCCGTCAGCCAAGGTGTAGCGCGGCTGACGTGGGCACATCGGCTGCCTGCAGAAACCGAGAAGGACATCATACCTGGATCAGGAGGAATGATCGGCTCACGGCCAGAACAACAGCTCCAGGACCACGCCAAGCAACTGCCGCCACCTTCCAGGTCCCAGCAACACCCCCGGGTGGCCTGGCGACCATCGCAAAAGCCAGCCTCAGACTCTCTCCAAAGAGCAAGGAATGGGAACGGCAGGAGATCCATTTTTAAAAATATTTTGGACCCGAATGGCTTCACCATCTAATTAACCAGACAGGCACTTTGTACATTCGAGGAAGGTGATAAATGCCTCTTGGGTGCCAGGGCCAGAGGAGGCAAAGTCACACAGATCATAAAATGTCAAGACGTCATAAAATGTCCTCCACAGAGACGATGGATCACTGTGCCAAGGGAGCGCGGGAAGGCAGAGACACGGCCACCGTGTTCGCTCCCGGAAGGGCTGGGTCAGTGGTGGGCACACGAGACCATCGACGGATCTCGTGTGAGCCCCACGTTCCACGGCTCCACACAGGCCACGGCTCAGAGGGCCCCGTGCTGGGTCCACGTCACACAGCTGGGGAGTGGCCGAGCTGAGATGTGAACCCATCTCTCAAATACCTCATGTTGAGAAGGACCTGGGCCCTTCAGGCAGGACCTGCTACAGAGTTCACGGAAAAATCACCTGCGAAGCCCCAGATCAAGCCAGGTCCACAGACTCCAAACCAAATTGCTGTCTGCAGCTCTTACAGCGCGAGTCTGCCTTCCTAGTGATTCCCAAGCACCCCAGATGCCAGGGGCAGGGGACGGCGCCCTCATATTGGTAGAGCCACTCCCCTGGGGTTGGACAGGCTCTTAAGAGCTGTGCCCCCTATCTCCTGGAAGCACCTTTAGATGGGCATGTCCTTCGGCCATTCTAGGAATCTGTCCAAAGGACATAATCATTGCACAAAGACACAAAAACAGTTGGCAGTGGCCAACTGCTCAATGTAGGAGGTTAGATATATACTATCACACGTGAAATACAGAAATTATGCAACACTAAAAAGGCTGCCATAGAACAATCACTTCCCAGTGTCCCACACCGCGAGCCCCATGTGACCTCTGTGAGAAATGTGGTCAAATCCATTCAGGACACGATTTCCAGCAGGGGACAGAGGCCCTCAGAAGGTGCCAGGGGCCAGCTCCCAGAGGGCTGAGCCAGAGCAGAGCCAACCACATACACTGGCGCACTCAGGGCTGGCAATGCAGGGCGCTGTCCCCCTGGCCCTGTGGCGCAGGGGAGGGAGCTGTTGGAGGACAGAGGCACAGCAGGGAGGGGCCGGGGAAATGAACACCCTCGCCTCTCTCCATCCTGCACACCCATCTCCCATCAGTGATCCCACCGGGAAGCCAGGGGTCCAGGAACCAGTGAGAGAGGGCACTCTTCCAGGACAGAGACACAGAGAGCGGTGGACAGTGGGCACAGACGGACAGGCGAACAGTTCACCCTGCAGGCACTCTCTCCCTCTGGAAAATCCAAATGCATATTCTTTTGGGTTTTTTGCTTTTCGCGGCTTTTTTGAGTCAGAGTCTCACTCTCTTGTCCAGGCTGTAGTGCAGTGCCACGGTCACAGGTCATCATAGCCTCAACCTCCCGGACTCAGGCAATCCTTTTGCCTCAGCCTCCTGAGTAGCCGGGACTACAAGTACGCGCCACCACACTGGGCGCTTCTTCTTTTTTCTGTAGAGACCAGGTCTCAAACTCCTGGGCTCAAGCAATCCTCCCACCTTGGCCTCCCAGGGTGCTGAGATCACAGGCACGAGCCACAGCACCCAGCCTCAAAATGTATATGCATCAGCACATTGAACATTTAACTTCGTCACTGCTGCCCTCTCCGAAACGTGCTGACCCTTTCTCCCAGCGACTCGAGGGCACAGTGACCTAGAAAAGCTCATGACACAGGACACAGCATAATGTGAAGGAGACAAAACGAACACCCTGTAGAACCTAACCACCGGAGGTGGTGCCCAAGTGTCTGTTACACAGAGAAAAGCCATGAAGGACATTCTCCCTCATGATGATGATGAAAGAGCATTTAGGCCTTATTCTTAGTGCTTTCTAAAAATTGTTTCCAACTGAACTGAGCGAACATGACTCCGGCTTTTTGTTTTGTTTTACGATTCAGTGGTTTTTAATGACTTTACTGAATGGTGCAATCACCACCATGCATCAATTTTAACGCACTTCCTTCCTCCAATAAAGTCCCTCATGCATTCACATGCAGCGCGTTCCCTCATCCCGCCCACCCCGACGGCCACTCGTCTAATTCTGCCTCTCCGGATCTGCCTATTCACATACGAGATGGTTTTCTGCGGCAGGCTTCCTGCGCTTCGCATTGTGTGTCTGAGATTCATACGTGACACAGTATGGACCAGGAGTTCACGCCTTTTTAGGACTGAGTAGTATCCCACTTTGATTATACATTCGTACCATTTTCCACGATATTTCCTCCTAGAAGCCACCAAAAGAAACCTGCTCCTCCAGAAAGAGGCACCCCCACGCCCGGGCAGGAGCCTTGGACCTGACTGGCTGAACTTCCTTCCTAGATTCATTCCGGCCTCCGTCTCCAGCTCTTTGCCTTACCACTATTATGACTTAGCATACCCCTTTAAACGGACTCACTCTTTTACTTATGTTGAGAAGAAAATTCGTATTTCTTTATATTCACACTTTAAATGTAAAATACTATCACTTACTAGAAAGAGAAACAAACACTGAAAATAAGTGCCACGAAAACGAAACAATGTCATCACATTCAGGCTCCCGACTGCTTGCCGTCCACCCCGAGCCGATACCTGAAGAGGCCCGATATGGAACTGGCACCCGCTGAGCCGCCATCTCCCAGGGAAACAGGAGGGCTGGAAGGAGCTGGAAGGGAGTGAGCTTTCACAAGGGGCTCGATGCCTCTGGAAGCAGCACACATCCCACCCACGAGACTGCATCCCACCTCCCAGGCCCCACAAGTCCAGGATGCACGTGCAGAGGCTCGGAGCCCCAACAAAGGCACGTCGGGGAACCCAGTGGAGTCACCTAGTGCTTTCCATGTCCTTAATTCCTGCCGTGTACACCTGTGCTGCTCCAAGGCAGGCAGGGCCCAAGCAAGGCGCTCGGGGGAGCACGAGGGTTCGGCCAGACTTGGCTCTCACTTTTGAGTCCCTGAAGGCTGGGGCCATCTCGTGTTCCCACCAGTCACTTCAGGGTCTGGCTCAGCACTGGGTAGTCAGCAGGTGCTCATGAAATGTAGAATGAATGACTCACAGAGATGTGAATGAGTGAGCTAGCAGGTGAGAGAGAAAAGAAAGAGTAAAAGAACAAGTCTGAAAACTGTTCAAACCATCAGAGGGGCTGCTTTTCCAAGGAAATGGGGTCTTTTGGCAGGAGGTGAGGAGCATCTAAGGGCAAAACAACATTAAGAAACAAGGCAGGGCCACTGCCTTGCTGAGCTATGGTGGGCCCTTTGCTCTTTGAACTATGGCCAGGCCGTGTGTCCTGGCTTTGGTCCCCTCCCCTACCTTGGGGAAGTGAATCTCCTCTTTCTCTCTCTCCCTCTAATTCACTTTCTAAATAAACTGTATTTTCTAATCTAAAACAATAAGAAATAAAAACAAGGTGGTTTTAGCATCTCGTGATGGTGGAAGGCAAAAAGCTCTAAAAAAAGAAAATCACAGAAGCTGAGAAAAAAAGCCCACCTGCTCTGTTAGCTCCTATTCATGCACCGATGGAGATGAGAGGTGGCAGCCCAGGTCCAAGAGGGTCCTGCTAGGGGGTCCCTGAATGGCCTCTTCAAGGGTTTGCACCAGGTTCTGCAGACCACGAGGAGCCTTGGACCGTTCTTGAGCAAGGGTGACCTGATCAGACCACACACCCTAGCATGACTCCTCTGGCTGCAGGTGTGCAACAGGGGGAAACTGAGGCGGGGGACTCCCTTTCCCCCACTCACACCCCGGTGACCTTTACACTTCCGCAAGCCATCTCAAATTGCCCACAATGCTTCCTTTCCCTCACCTACTGAGTGTCATTCATCAGGTCAGCTGGCAACTCCCTCCAAAACGCCCCTGCTATCACCACACCCACCGTGGTCCAGGCCAACAGCACCTTTCCCCAGACGTGGTTCTCTGCCAGCCTCCCCACTGGCCTGGCAGCGTCCTCTGGCCCTTCTACAACCCGCTCTGCAGCTAGAGAGTCCTTCTGAACAATGCCACACCTCCGAAGGCTCGGTGGGCACCAAGAACCAAAGCTCATGCTGTCACCTGCAGGCCCTGGGCCCTGGCCCTGCCTCCTGTCCCCAGGTCTGCGGGCCTTCCTCCTCTCTCTGGGCTCCTTCACTTCCTGCCGCACTCAGCCCACCTCCCCACCCCAGCATGCTCTCCCCGCCTGGACCCTCCGAGCCAGATCGTCACACCGCCACCGCCCCTTCCAGTCACCTGATTCTAGACCATGGCCACCTCCTGCCCCAACCCATCATAGCACCCCTGTGCTTCTATAATGCCAGTTCAGCCATCGGCCCCTATCTTGCCCCAGGAGGCCATCGACCCTCTGCCAGCAGGGACAGCCCTCGGTCTACCCATCCTGCCAGCAGGCCCTGACACCGCCCGGTGCTCGGAACGCCACTTCCAAGTTCACCGCCAAGGGGAAGTAGGGGTCAGTCGACTCAAGAACGGATCCCTGGTCAGGCCCTGTGGCTCAGCCTGTCATCCCAGCACTTTGGGAGGCCAAGGCAAATGGCCTATCTGAGCCCACGGGTTCAAGACCCACCCGGGCAACTTGGTGAGACCTCGTCTCTCCAATACATCAAAAATTAGCTAGGCATGGTAGCACGTGCCTACAGTGCTGGCTACCTGGAAGGCTGAGGCAGAAGAATCACCAGAGCCCAGCAGGTTGAGGCTGCAGCAGCCGTGAACATGCCACTGCACTCCAGCCTGGGCGACAGAGTGAGACTCCCACTGATCCTTCAAGTCATTCAACAGACAGTCGAAGCTGCCCGCTTGTCCAGGGACTGGAAGCCCCCTCCTCAGAGTTGCTCCCAGTTAGGCAACCTCCCCGTAGTTCCCCAGGGACCTCCCCACCCTGAAAAAGTGCTCCTGGGGCTCCGGCAGCCCTGAGGTGCCATGGCCATCTGGCTGTCAAGAAGGTGCCCCACCCAGGTGGGAAGGAACACTCCGCACCAGACACAATGCTCCCCTGTGAATATCCACTGCAGCTTCCCTGCCTGCCCGCCCTGCAGCCCTCGGAGATCTCGGAGGATGTGAAAAATGAACTCATGAAGACGTTAAATAACTCGATGATGAATCGCCCCCACCAAATGCTCCGCCGCTTCCCGCCATCAGGCAATGGCGCCAGTGCCTGCCTAAGGGTTGTGAACCTCTGCAGGACAGCTGGGGGACGGTCCCTGCCTGCCACGCAGTCTGAGGCAGGGGGTGGAGATGGCGCACTGTCATCTGCAGATCACCACTCCTCTCAGCAAGGTCCGAGATGCTCATGGTTTATCTCAGGGACGTCGATGCTGCCCGTGTATCCAAGAGCTTGACTTGGGATCTGGATGCATTTGCTTGTTTTCTCTCTCCCAGTTACTTCAGCAGGCATGGCAACTCCTCACCAAGGTCACGTGCGGGCCGGCCAGTCCAGGGAGCTGGGGACTCTGCAGCCCCCAGGCAGGCCACCTGCACCCCACCCCACATTCTCCTGATGGGACGCTATTTCTGTACTGCAAATGGGTCCATGTCCCCACCTGATTAAAAAGCTTAAAGGCCCCATAAGGCTGAGAGTGCAAACTCAGCTGCCTCCCGGGGCCAGAAGTCACCGGATGGAGGAGCCCAGGGCACACCACAGAGCCAGCCCGCCCTCCAGAGGGCCCACACGGCTCAGCCCCAGCACAGACCGTGGCAGTCCCCACCCAAACCTGATCACACGGAAGGGGACAGGCCGACCTGTGACGACACTGCCAGCTTGAATGCCAGGGCCTGGAAGGGGCCCCGGGCCTGACTTCCCTCCGCCTCAGCGTCTGCTGCCTGCCCACCCACCCTGGTGACCCCTACCCAGAGGCGTCTCCCACTGCGTGGGCATCATCCGTTGCGGGGTCTAGATGGAGAGTCCCTCCGGGGCAGGGCTTCTGGGGCTTCAGGGGAGAGGCCCCCTTCGTGAGTATTCACCGAATTAAACGCCTAATAAGTGATCAAGCCTATTCTCAGGTCAAGAGCAAGGTGCAGCCTTACAGTAACTGCCGGCTTGCTCCTGCGGTCCAGCCATGACCCCAGAAGCAGTTCCCCAAAAAGCATCACTTGACACGCTCCAAGGGTCACACGGACCCCTGCAGAGAACAACTGATGCCCAGGGCGAAGGGCGATGCCCACCTGCCACCCACCCCATTCTAGGATGTTCAGCTAAACCGGCCTCATTACCAGGCCAGCCGAACACTCCTCACGTAGCCGCTTGCATCCAGATCCACGTGGATGGGTTTGCTGCCAAACTCCTGTTTCTATTAATAGCTCCCAGCCACAGGAACGTGCCATAGGCGTCGATGCCATTTATTTTTCAAACCGGCTTCAAGAGCTGCTTACTCCGTCCACGGCTGGGAAACAGTGTCCTAGAGAGAGGCAGCCACTGAGTCTCAGGGAAGCAGGGAGGTCAGTGAGCAGGGCGCAGCTAGGACAGGCCCACTGTGTCCAGCTCCAAGACCACAGCGCCAACCACCCCCTAGGCCGCTGCTGGAAGGACCCTCAAAACACCACGAGAAGGCTGTGAGGCTGGTAGAGGAGGAAGAGGGTGCTTCTGCCCCAGGCTGCTGTCAACCAGGTCCTAGTGAGGCCACCCAGGGTGGCGCCCAGAGGGCCCTTCCGGAGGGTGGACAGGAGGCCTCAGCCCGGCCGGCTCCCAGGGGGGCTCGCCCAGCCCACTGTCCCCTGTAGGCCCTTCAGCGCATACCGAAGGATGATGTCCCTCCCCCAAAGGCAAGACCCTCCGGGAGGCCAGGGAAGGGTCCAAGTGAAGACGGAGCCTCAGGAACATAGAAGCCCTGCAAACCCAAGTGTCCCGGGAGGCACATGCAGGACCTGCCCAGTGGAGCCCCTCTGGTGGACTCCTGGGGCCAAGGCCCTGCCAGCCCACCCCAGGCCGCCTGGCCGAGGAAGATCTCCCCATGCAGAACTCGGTCCAGGAGCCCAACGAGCTCTTCACATGAGAGCCCCCAGGGCCCCCAGAGCTGCAGCAGCTCTCCACACCCCAATGGTGACAGCCCATTCAAGCACGGATGGCATATGGTGCCGTGGCTCCGTCTAAGAGGCCAGACCGCCTCCGCACAGAGCTGCCAGCACCGGCATCTGCCAAAAGCCCAGGAAGCTCCCCTACAGCTAGTGAGCCGGAAAACCAGGCGCCACGCCCACAGGGACCAGACTCCCAGGGACCCCAGGGATGCTCTCAAACCTTCGTGTGCGCTGGCAGGGAGTGGGTTTCCCCAGCCAGCACCAGACCTGGCCCCCAGATGGGAGCCCCAGGAAGAGGGGCAGGAGGGAAGACCACCCACCCCAACACGCCTGCAACCCGAGAGGAGTTTCTTCTTTCTTTCTTTGCCATGTGCAAAACACAAATAACAGAAATGAACCCTCTTGGCCATGTTAAGGGCATGGCTCAGTGGCATCCAGCACAGTCACACTGTTCTGTAGCCGTCACCACCACCCACCACAGAACTGCTCTTCCTCCCAAACTGGAACTGCCCCCACAAAACACCAACCCCCAGTCCCAGCCCCGATGCCTATCATGCCACCTCCTGTGACTGCTCCAGGAACTTCATGTCCATGGACTCGGGCGGTGTTTGTCCTTCCGAGACTGCCTTACTCCACTCAGCAGAGGATCCCCAAGGTTCATCCGTGTGGGAGCACGTGCCAGACTCTCCTTCCCTTTTAAGGCTGAATAACATTCCACTGTATGGACAGACCCAGACCACACTGTGTTGACCCATCAGCTGCTGGACACCTGGGTTGCTTCCACCTTTTGGCTACCGTGATAATGCAATTAAGAAGCTGGCTGTGCTAACGTCTGTTGGAGGCCCTGCCTTCAATTCTTTGGAGTGTATATCCAGATGCAGGATTGCTGGATCACATGGTGATTCCATGTCTAACTTTTTGGGGACCTGTCATCCTGCTTCCCACGGTGGCTGCACCATTTTTTTATTTTGTGGGAGTTAGAGTCTCACTCCGTCACCCAGACTGGAGTACAGTGGCCGCTCCCAGCCACCGCAGCCTCGACCAGCTGGGCTCTGGTGATCCTTCCGCTTCAGCCTTCCGAGTAGCTGGAACTACAGGTGCACGCTAACACGCCCAGCTGATTTTTGATTTATTGTACAGATGAGGTCTCGCCAAGTTGCCCAGGTGGGTCTCGAACCCCACGGGCTCAGGCAATCCACTCACCTCAGCCTCCCAAAGGTGCGGGATTACAGGCTGAGCCACCGAGCCTGGTTGTTGTTGTACTCTTAACATCTTACTTTGGGGGGCTGTGGAGAACAGATTGATTTTGGAAATACTGTTGCTGTGCTCTTCAAAGTGAAGGAAAAGGCGCTGCCTCATTTTAAAATGTATTTCTTAAGTAATAAAACTTGAAAGTCAAAATTACTCCTTGATCCATGGGCTTCAGAATGAATGTTATGTTAGCAGGCATGAAAACAACATTTGAGCAGGGCTTGGTGGCTTAGCCTGTAATCCTGCGCCTCGGGAGGCTGAGGTGAGTGGATTGCCTGAGCCCGCGGGTTCAAGACCCGCCTGGGCA